>NW_022986891.1:0-77599 GCF_010094085.1 Westerdykella ornata
ATTTCTTCCTCCTTGCCATTGAACACAGTATGCTCATCAAACACAACATCTCTGGTGCTGATGACCTTTCCCAGTATTGGTATCCAGATCCTGAAGATGTTAGAGGACTGGTATCCAACCAAGTATCCAATCCATGACTTGGGATCCAGCCTCTGTAGTCTTGACTTTCCTCTATGGATATCATCAGAGAGTGCAAATGCTTTGCATCCATAGGCCTTGAGGTGAGAAAGGTCTGGCTTCCTGGACAGGGTTGGGATTCTACTTTGGAGAGCCACTGGTGTGAAGAACTTCTCATATGAGGTTTTCCATCCATTAGCTGGCCACCCTTGCCAAGACCCTACCAGAATCACGACTCTATCATTTCAAACCACAATGAATCCATCTGCACATGCGAAATCGATCTTAAATGAAGCTCAAATATAGCTTGCTCTCCAGACTATCCAACAAGATGCATCTTTAACTGTGCGACATGCTGCTAAACTCTATAACGTCCCACGAAGTACACTAGGTGCTCGATGTGCTGGTACAGCACCACGATGCGATTACAGGCCTGGGGTTATGAAACTTACAGTAATAGAAGAGGAGGTTATTGTTCGATATATACTTGAGCTAGATTCGCGAGGGTTTCCTCCCAGGCTTGCCGCCGTGAAAGATATGGCTGATTCTCTGCTGGCTGCATGTCACTGTGACCCAGTAGGCATCAACTGGCCTACTACCTTCGTAAAGCATATGCCTGAGCTCGAAGTGAAGTTCAATCGAAAGTACGACTACAAGAGGGCCCTCTGTGAAGATCCGAAGCTTATTGGTGACTGGTTTGGGCTTGTCACAAATACAAAGGTGAAGTACGGCATTGCTGATGAAGACACCTACAACTTTGATGAGACGGGCTTTATGATGGGTATAATATCAACAGGAGCTGTAGTCACTGGCTCAGAGCATCGAGGAAGGCCAAAGAACGTACAGCCAGGTGATCGACAGTGGGCAACGGTCATCCAGGATATTAATGCGATGGGGTAGGCTATCCTACCTTTTATAATCTTTCCAGGCATGCACTATCTCTCTGCATGGTACGAGGAAGAAGATATACCACCTAGCTAGGTTATTGCCATCTCTGAGAATGGCTGGACAATGAATAAGCTTGGGTTTCAGTGGCTAAAGCACTTTGATGTGCATACAAAGAGTCATACTGCTGGAGAGTATCATCTGCTTATTATCGATGGCCATGAGAGCCACAACTCGATTGAATTCCAGCAGTATTGCAAGGATAATAAGATTATCACTCTCTGCATGCCACCACACTCATCGTACATACTCCAGCCGCTGGATGTAGGGTGTTTCTCACCTTTGAAGAAAGCATATGGGTGCCAAGTCGAGGACCTGATGCGCAACCACATCAACCACATCACCAAACTAGAGTTCCTGCCATGCTTTAAAGGTGCTTTTTTTGCATCAATTACAAAGAGCAATATTCAGGGAGGGTTTAGAGGTGCTGGGCTTGTCCCATTGAACCCAGATGCGGTGCTGTCGAAGCTTGATGTGCGGTTGTGTATGCCAATACACCCTACCATCGAAGATAGTACGTGGCAGTCAAAGACACCTAGCAACCCTACCGAATTCCAGTCGCAATCAATGCTGGTTAAGATGAGGATTCAAAGGTATCTAGATAGTTCACCTACGAGGATTCTACAGTCGCTGGAATCGTTCACCAAAGGTGCTGAGATGATGATGCATTCGGCTGTGCTTCTGCGTACCCAGGTTGCTGAGCTTCAAGCAGCTAACGAGTCCGCCACGCGACGTAAATCGTATAAAAGGAAACAGATTCAGAAGGAGGGTACCCTAATAGTAGAAGAAGGAGCTCGATTAACAGCTCTAAAAGCGTTTGGTGCTCATAGTGATAGAAAGAAGGGCACGAAGAGGGCACGCACTGATAGAGGTGAGCAGACTCAAAGGCGCTATGGGCAGTGCCATAAGACTGGCCATAATGCTCGAACCTGTAAATCTGAAGTAGAAACTACAGTAGATTAATATACATCACTGTGAGCTATAGTAACTATTAATGTTTGCAAGTTATCTGACTAGAGAGTCGTGATTTTGGTGGGGTCTTGGCAAGGGTGGCCAGCTCATCCGTGTGGCCAGCTCACCCGTGGAGTACGTTAGTCTTAGACTCAATACATATATTTTGACCAAAAAAAAAAGAAAAAAAAAAAAAAAAAAAAAAAAAGAGTCAATCTAGAAAATGAGCATGAACGCACTACTCAAGTCTCGACAACACACGATGATATAACAACCAACAAATCCATCTCGTTCAATATCTAACAGATAGAGGTTCTTCTCCCGCACAACGCGCAGGATGCTTACATCAGTAGTCGTCGACACTTGTTCCACAATGAAGGGAAGTAGCCTTTTCTTTGACAGAGGCCCTCAGCAATGCGTGGACAATATCAATTTAATAAAGGTAAGACTAAGCTGGACTAAGCCATAAACATACTGTTGAATTCAGGATCCTCCTCGCTTTGTGGGCCTCCCACGGTCCCGGTTACTGTTCCCTCGCCTTCAACCACGTCAGAGGCTTGCAAGCTCGAATCAATTTCGGGGTCGTTGAGAAGGGTTGAGGGGCTATCAAAATTGTAATTCGATCCGGAGTCGCTGGCGCTCGCTTGGTTTTGCGGACCGGTTGCGGAGCCCATCTGCACGCCCAGACTTCCAACAACATCAGGAGGCTCTGCGGTTCGTGCGGTTCCCAACTCTCCGACCTTGGTGGTTATCGCAGAAGCGACGTCTTGTTCCAATCTCCACGCCTCATACCACCGTTTATTGCACTCGATAGCATCTGGAGCCTCCGCCTAAGATTGCCAGTTATACTTCACCGCTTGCACGCTCGCAGGTCTCAGGTGACGAGCTAGGTCTTGTCCATCCAGCGAAAGGTATATTTCTCCGTCCCAGATGGCAGGCCAAAAGTTGGGGTCCTCCCTTACGACCGCATGGAATAGCTCAGACAACTGGCCTTTCACGGTTTTGAAAAAACTCTCGAGGTCCTGGTAGCTTGCGTTCATGATGTCTTCTCTTGCCGCCGTTGCTGAGCTTACGTTGACCCTGGCCAGGCCAGCATCCGCTCCCTCAATCCCAGCTGCGGCACGGTTCAACCTCGCATTCGCCAACATCGACAGATCTCTCAGAATGTGCCATTTCAGAAGCGCTAGCGGAACAAGATGTGAGAGACCGAGCCATCGGCTTGCATCAACAAACGGCTGTACCGTTTCGAGAATATCAAATTGGGACAAAATACGAGCAGGGAGTTCAAGGTTGTTGAGTTGAAAGTCATCAAGACCGGTTATCACTGCGGCACAGACCCAGGACATTCAGAACTCTGGTCAAACTGTTAGCGTGACGATTCTCACCAACGAAATGTTCCAAGGAGCTACTGACTGTAAGATTCTTGGTAAAGACCAAGGCGCAACATTAATGCTGGCATCAGATACCTCACGCTGACGCTGCTGACGCTGGTCAGGGAGAGGGTCAACACACTTTTTGCGTGTGTTAAAGCGTGATGTAAAGCTGGATGATGATTGAGTTTCATGAGATCGTGTATCAATTCCAGTTTGACCGCCAGATAAGTCTCTGTTTCATCGATAACCGGATTCAAACTTTCCATGGGCTCACTCGTTTGCTCAACTAGACGACCTTCGCCCGCACGAATTAGGCTCTTCTCAGCGGTTCTCAGTGCCTCTAATCTTTCCGCTATCGCATCGCATGGGTGTCTGTGGTTTTGGCGATGGGATATGAAACAGGCAAGTCCGCAAAGAGGCGTTGCGCGACACAACGGGCATACGTTGCAGGTCACGTCTGCCCGACCACATATTGTGCATCCTAGACTAAGATGTTGATATGAGCCCGACATAATGGCGTACTTCAAGTGGAATTGAAGATGGGAGCGAAGAAGGAACGAATAATGGGTGGGAATGCTTTCGAATTAATAAAATCGTGGATCGGCGGAAGCAGAAGACAAGAAGTGAAGGAAGAGGAGGAGCGCAAGAGAAAGAAGCACAGGAAGTCATGGCTACTTCCTTCTATACCAGCACTTGATAAGGAACCGGGTAGGACCGGGTAGGTACGCACCGGTACGCACCTAAGTGGCAGGGAAAGTGTCGTTCTTGAGAAACTATGCAGTCTTCGCAGTTGCGACCTTGGGAAATTGCCAGTGCCACTTCTAAGCCTGCTCCGTTGCCCATCGTTTTGGTATGTAAGTCTTGCAAGACATCTACCTGCACCCGGTTATTTTGACTAAAGAGTTAGACTCGAAGATGTTTGCGGGACGGAGAGCTGTTTCGTCTTGTTACATAGGTGGTACTTCTTGTCGCAGTTGACTGGTTTTCTGGGAACTTCCACAAGACTTCAAATATGAAATCTGCGTTAACGTTGTGTTAAAGCGAGAGCAGCCTCTACGGATTCTTCAGTGATGAATGGCCCTTTGAACAACTATGCTTGTAAAGCCGACGCTACACAGTTTCCGTCTGCAACCGCTTCGATCGATCGGACAAGCGAGTGCAATTGAAACAACAAGTGCATACACTTGGAATGTACTTGCTTGATTCTCCTCTTGCACTGTTTGTACGCACCGGTTGAGCTGCAGCTTGAGAGAGAAATGCCCCAGCCGCTCTCCTCACCAGCTCCGGGCTGATCTGAGTTGCCTCAAGCTGTGTCCTTTGAACCGTATCACAGTTGGACGTGCTATTCAGCAATTCGTTATATGGCTGGTACCGACAGCAAGACTTCCAGATCCGTCATTGGCGTTACCAGAAGCATGCTTTAGGCTGCAGCTGGGCGAGCTTTGCGCGTAGACGTACGCGGCCCTAAGCTTCGTCTGCGCGGCTTTCAAATTGATGTCTGTATGGTGGTGAAAAGCCGCTGAGCGCATAGAATAGAGCTCTAAGGGAACACTCAGGAAGTACTCGTAATGCTGTCTCTGCGCAAGACTAGATGGAAGTTCTTTGAGTTCCAGGTTCTAAGTTTCGGTCTCCCTCCCCTCCCGGGTCGGCTCCGCAAAAAGGGGGAGATGTTCATTGCCAAGGCAGAATTGCTTGGCAGTCCGCCCCGCCATCGTCATCGGGTACCTTTTGGCTGACGCTTCAGTAGGAGCAACGCGCAACCTGGAAAGCCTCAGCCAGGCAGATATCTAACCGTACTATATCCTCCGCCATTCTCCCTTTCTCCTTTTTCCTTTATTCCTTGATTAAGCATTCTCCCCCGGTCTGTCATGAATATCATCAAGCTTCAGCGGTATGTTTAGTGATTCCACGCCCCTCGGCGCAATTCCACGACAGCTGACAGACCTTGCTTCCAGGAAATACCCGCAATTCCAGCAATCTGAAATCTTCGGGCTTCAGGATGCTTTCCGAAAACTCGACGTTGACGACAAGGGCTATCTTGACGAGGCGACAGTCATCAAGGCGACGCAGCAGTCCGAGCACCAGCCTTACGATGTGGTCCGGCAGGCGTTGAAAGAGGTGGAGCTTGACAGCTCAAGGAGGGTAGAGTTGGAGGATTATGTAGATGTGCGTAGGCCTCTCTATGCATGGACACCCTCTGTGAATCGATCGTACTAATTTGCCGTGCAGCTCATCGCAAAGCTCCGCCAGTCTTCCCCCGCCCAGCAGCGCTTGCACACCGGAGGTCGCGCAGGAGCTGGCGCCGGTCCCGGAAGCGCTCCCGTGACTCCCGGACACACCCATAAAGGTAGTCATGGAGGTGGAAAGATTCAGGTCCAAGGATCGTCTGCGAACGTAACCCATACCATCAATGAGGATGAGCGAACCGAATTCACGCGGCACATCAATGCGGTACTGGCAGGCGACCCCGACATTGGCGACCGACTTCCTTTCCCGACCGACACCTTCCAGATGTTCGACGAGTGCAAGGACGGCCTCGTATTGGCCAAGTTGATCAATGATAGTGTGCCGGATACGATTGACGAGCGTGTACTGAACAGGCCGGGCAAGAAGATCAAGTCGCTAAACGCTTTCCACATGACGGAAAACAACAATATCGTCATCGAATCAGCGAAAGGCATAGGCTGCTCAGTCGTGAACATTGGCAGTGGAGACATTATTGAGGTTCGCGAACATCTGATTCTGGGCCTGATTTGGCAGATTATCAGAAGAGGTCTGCTTGGTAAGATTGATATTAAGCTGCATCCCGAGTTGTACCGACTCTTGGAGGAGGATGAAACGTTGGAGCAGTTCTTGCGGCTGCCGCCTGAGCAGATCCTTTTGAGATGGTTCAACTACCACTTGAAGAACGCCAAGTGGCATAGAACGTATGATTCCAAAGCCTGCAGATTTGTATGTATACTGACATGCGCAGTGTAACGAATTTTTCGAACGACGTCAAGGATGGCGAGAACTACACCGTGCTTCTGAACCAACTCGCCCCGGACCTCTGCTCTCGCGCTCCGCTGCAGCAACGTGATCTCCTCCAGCGCGCCGAACAAGTCCTCCAAAACGCGGATGCCCTCGGCTGCCGCAAATTCCTGACACCCACCTCCCTCGTGGCTGGCAACCCTAAACTCAACCTCGCCTTCGTCGCCAACCTTTTCAACACTCACCCCGGTCTCGACCCAATCACCGAAGAGGAGAAAGCCAACATCGAAGACTTTGATGCCGAAGGCGAGCGCGAAGCACGCGTCTTCACCCTGTGGCTCAACTCTTTAGACGTGCAACCCGTCGTCCAGTCTTTCTTCGAAGACCTGAAGGACGGCACCATCCTCCTCCAAGCCTACGACAAAGTCATTCCCGGTAGCGTAAACTGGCGCCACGTGAACAAACCCCCGCCAAGCGGCGGCGAAATGATGCGCTTCAAAGCCCTCGAGAACACAAACTACGCCGTCGAGCTCGGAAAACAGAACGCCTTCTCTCTCCCTGGTATCCAGGGTGCAGACATCACGGACGGCCAGCGCACACTTACCCTGGGTCTCGTATGGCAGCTCATGCGCAGAGACATTGTCAACACGCTCCACGGCCTCGCGCAACGCCTCGGCAAGCGCGAAATCTCGGACCAAGACATGATCAAATGGGCCAACGACATGGCGCGCAAGGCCGGCAAGGGCAGCCAGATCCGCAGCTTCAAGGACTCGTCGCTCGGCAACGCCATCTTCCTCCTCGACGTCCTCGCCGGCATGAAGAGTTCCTATGTCGACTATGACCTTGTGGCTCCGGGGCGGAATGACGAGGATGCGTATGCGAATGCAAAGTTGGCGATTAGTATTGCGCGGAAGATGGGGGCGACGATCTGGCTGGTCCCTGAGGATATTGTGGCGGTGCAGAGTCGGCTGATTACGACGTTTATTGGGAGTTTGATGGCGACGTATGAGAGGATGGGAGGGCATTAGTGGAAGATTGGTTGGGAAGTGAAGGGTTGTGTGGAGTGGGGTGGGCTGGGTGGACGGGAGTGAGAGCGGTTGCGTGTTTTTGATTGTTCCTTCCCTACTTCTTGAGCCCTGTTATGCTGCTGTTCCCTTGTTTTCAGTGGGCGAGATGGCCTGGCGTAGAGGAAAAAATCCAACAAGTATATATACTGTTCGAACTGTGGTGTTCTTTTCTTCGGGGACCTGCATGAATGGAGACGTTCAGCTTGAAATAGATAGTAGAGTGACAGCGGCGAGGTCAACGTTGGAGGTTGAGGCTGCTAATAATCCTCGTACAAGGTTTAGTAGATTCACATCGCCACCAAAAATAGGGTAATTCGCGAAGTGAGCGGTTCCCAAGGTTGTTACTGATACAGGAAACAACGACTGGATCAGGATTGCGACATATTCACAAGCCGTCGCGGCATTCCGGACGATACCGAATCATTACCCTTAAAGTATCTTGGCCAAGTCTTCGCAAAACAGCAGTTTTGTACTGTGTAGGCAAAAGCTCTGGTGGACCTGGGGGACATATATACTGGGCTTTCCATGCATAGCTTCGCGTCTACCCTTCGGCCCGCCTCCAATACATCTCGGCTGTGTATGAATTCCCACTTCAGCACAAGGATTTCACAAAGCCCAACAAGAGCCACTTATTCGGATCCACTGCTAACGCGCCACACGTGTGGCTGGACAGACGAAGTAGCATGTGATTGTCTTTTTCACCAACAAAACATCTGATGGGGGTGGCGCGAGCCATGACATCGGTTCTGACTTCGATACAGAATATTAGACACCGTCCTACCTCGGAGTCCGAATGGGAGTGCTAGAAAAATCGCCACGCCTTCGTCACAGCTACCGAGGCCTGTGGTGTGCTGAGCTGGATTCCATTCATCGTTCGGCATCATCTGAAGGTTATGAAGAGCTAGCTATTATTGGGGGTTACCGTTATCAATTGTTGGGGAATTGTCGAGACCCGGCAGGTGGAGAGCTAGCGGAATCGTTCCCATTCATAGGGCGAGGCCTAACATAGTAAGTAGTTGCGAGGGTCAGGGAAGCGATAAGAACTCTACCATGTCGCGATCGACGAGTAAGGACGTGTCTAGAAGGTTTGGCTTTTCACGTGTTTTTATAGAGATTGCACATCAAACGGCTTCCTTTCTTTGACAACTGCCGCAGCCGTTAGTTGTGTGTTGTGACAGGATGCACGACCGTTGGCGAGCAGACGCCATGCAGGTGTAGGCTGCTGAACCCGCTTGTGAAACGGATGCCGGCAAGGCTGATATTTGCAAGATATGAGGAGCCTGTGAGAACGTCCGTGAGGGACGATGGCTTCACCTCGATGACACAAAAGTAACATCTGGACTTCGGCATGCATGTTGAGCTTTTGACAGCCACATGCATATCTATCCGCTGAGGAGACAATAGTACCGTGTATGGTAGCGCCCTATCCAATCAAGCCCAGCAAATAGCTTCACTGCTCCTGTTTGTTGGTCAGGAAAAAATTCCGAGTGATAGTACCAGATCCCTACCTCAAGCAGTGAGGCCCAAGCTCCTTTCACATGTCGAGCCATTGATGTGAGAAAAATTGGATGCAGCTGATAACCATGCAATATGAGGCCATGAAATCGTGAACAGCAAAACAGAAAGGAAATATGTGCACGTTTCAGACTCTATGATCAGCGTAGAATTTGCTTTCTCTATTCGTGCTTCCTCAGTTCGCTCCTAAAACCCGCAATAGAAAAAGGCCCAGCAGCTCCACAAAGCCAGTTGCCCCTCCATCTTCGGATCTTATCGATAATCCGTCTTCACATGCCATTCACCTGCCCTCCCACCTTTCCGTTTTCAGCACCTACGTATCCAATCGCACAGCGACGTCCTCGCACGGCGTTCCCTTGCGCATATATAATCAGGTAAGCCCGAATTCTCACCACCCACCTGCAAACTTTCGCCATCGTCGTCGCCATCGTCGTCGCCATCGACGTCGTCATTGCTCCATTCATCCGTCCATTACTCCACTCCTTGTCTTTCCCAAGATAAGAAGCCCATCAGACCTCCGTTTCTGATTCCAACAACAGCTTGAGCTCCACCTCGACCTAGGCGATAAGGCGATCCAAAGTCATTGAGCAAGAAAATCATTCGAAGATGCCACACGCAGAGAAGCAGAACGGCTCCGCCACTGCCAACGGCAGGGAAACCAGCCATACCATGGTCAATGGCGAGCAGTACCCATCCAAAGTGCTCTCGGTACGTTATCTCTGCTCCCCAGCATTCCACCCGGTACCAGATAAACATGGAATTGTCCGCATCCGACATGCCATTCCCTGCGTTACCATTGTTCCCCCATTCAACTTCCCATTCCACAACTACCCACCACCCAACCAGCCACCCCTTACTAACCTACCTGCTCTAGCACCTCGACTCCTACCCCCTCATCCACGACACCGTCACCTACGCCAAATCCTCCCCCTACGGCAGCAAATCCCTCTCCCTCCTGGCCTCCACTTACCAACGCCTCGTCTCCCCGCTCACCCCGTACCTCGCAACCCCCTACTCCTACGTAGCACCCTACCTCTACCGCGCCGACGACCTCGGCGACGCCTCCCTCACCAATCTCGATTCGCGCTTCCCCATTGTCAAGGAGGACACGGAGAAGCTGAAGGAGCACGTGCAGGAGATTGCTCTTGCGCCGATTGCCTTGATCGATCATGGTAAGCGGTACGTCGTCGGGACGTGGCGGGATGAGTATTCGAAGACCGGGGGACAGGAGGGCGTCGTCAAGAGCGTCAAGGCGTTGATCAGTACCGAGTTGAAGATGGGTTTGGATGGTTATCGGTTCTTGAGCGAGAGGTGGGAGCGGAAGAAGGAGGCGAGTCGGAAGTCGACCCAGTCTGCTGGACAGAGTGAGAAGCATTAGGGGACGGGGCTGGGAGGGCTTTGCGGTTCTGTGGGCGGGACTTTGATGAGCTTTTCTCGTTGCACGGGTTCATATACCTTGCCTCTCTCTTTACACTCTTCCTTCCTCTCTCGTCCGGTATCTGGTGGGTGGGGGATGGAGCTGTCTGTAATTCTGCTGTATTAGTCGGTCTTTGAGATTCGGAGGCCGCATAAACACTTATAGATCGCAAACACAGAAGACAATACCAGATTTCCTTTCTCGGCCTGTATTATTCATTTGCTTGCTCATTCACTGTACTCGAACGTTTTCCCCAGCTGAGCCGAATCAAAGTGGTATTCTGCCCCGACATGGAACCTAAAAAGTGTTTTGATGCCTCATTCGAAGTACATGCGCTCGGCCGGCAGGGTCGTCTGTTGCCTGGCCAGACTGTGATACCCGCTCGCCCTTTGATCATGCAGGACCTCCACCCGTGTCAGCCCAATCCCTCCGACGCCTAGCCATGATAGAAAGAAACGTCTAGAACCGTAACGGAGTGAAGAACCACCTGTTCTTGCCGGACGTGTACCGCTCCTCGAAAGCCTTCTTCACCGTCTTCTTGGCATCCTCCCTCTGCGAAACTTCCTTGAATGTGTCGGCCGACAGCACGCCCTTGAGGTTCTCGAGCTCGAGTGTGTAGCGGGTGGGCATCAGGTGGGTGTCTAACCTGTCAGCTCCTATTGTCCCAATTCCTTTCCCTGCTCCCATGACGTACAGTTGATCTGCTTGACGAAAGGCTTGACCTTGGAGCGCTTGGCCTGCTTCGCCTTGCCCATGCGGCGGGTGATTTGTTGCGGGTAGCGCTCGATGCCGGCGACGAGGGCGTGGGGGAAGGGGTGCGTCTTGGTGCCGTTGTCGAGCGGCTGGATGATCACACACTTCTTGCCGGCATAGCGGCCCCGGGTGATGATCTGTGCGGATTGTGAGCGTGGGTGAGGAGCGATTCGAGCGGTTTCAAACGTACGACAACGCGTCCGACCTTGAGGCTGCAGAGAGAGTCCGTTAGCATATATCCAATATCAATTCATGATAACCGCAGCCAGAGGTCCAGGATTTTTCGGGAATGCCAGCTCCAGGGTGTCCAACATCCGCATCCAGACCCATTGAGGCAATCCGTAAAAGGGATATCGGGCAACTCACAACTTCATCTTGACGGTTAGTACGGCGGGTGTTGAGGCTGGGTGGTCGAGGTTGCGTCGTTGTTCAAGATCACGCCTAGCGAAATTCTGGTGTGTGCGGATCGGAAAAACTAGCCGTCCGGGAAAACCTCGGCGTTTGACGTTCTGTCTGAACTTTTCCTGAACATCATCAACATTCGCATGGAGAACTTCTGAAGAGCACGTCTACGTCGACAATCTCCGGACACTCGCGCCGGACCCCCAAAATGAAGATAAAAGCCCTCAGTCGGCCTGCCTCCTCGGTGCAGGCGCCGGGCTCAAATGTTATGCGCTCCACTCGCAACTTGGATCCGGACATGCACCCTTTCGAACGAGCGAGAGAATATACCAGGGCTCTTAATGCGACGAAGATTGAGCGCATGTTCGCGAAACCTTTCCTGGCTTCCTTTGAACCCGGCCATGTGGACGGTGTGTATGCGTTTGCGAAGGACCCGAACTCGTAAGAGCCCAGCTTGTGATCGAATGTCGACTTTCAGCTAACACCTTCCTGCAGCCTCGATCACTTTGCCTCCGGCAGCGGCGATGGAGTAGTAAAAGTTTGGAATCTGGTGGATCGAGAGGAGATGTGGCAGGCGCAAGCTCATGAGAATATCGTAAAGGGGATGTGTTGGACAAGGGACAAGCGCCTCATCACCTGTGGAAGAGACCGCACCATCAAGATGTTCGAGCCATATTCTGGAAACAAGGCCCCGACATCGACCTGGCTAGGGCAGTCAGCCTTTACCTCCGTCTCCCATCACCGTACGCAGCACTCGTTCGCCGCTGCAAGTTCGAGCATTAGCATCTACGATACTGCCCGATCGTCCGGCGCACCGGTACAGACGTTGAACTGGCCGACAGCAATCGATACCATCACAGACGTCTCGTTCAATCAGACGGAAACCTCGATTCTCGCCTCATGCGCCGTAGATCGCAGCATTATCCTCTACGACGTGCGCACAAATTCGCCTCTGCACCGCAACGTCCTCAATTTCGCCTCTAACTCAATCTCGTGGAACCCAATGGAGGCTTTCAACTTTGCCGTTGGTAACGAGGACCACAATGTGTACATATTCGACATGCGGAACATGAAGAGGGCGCTGAATGTGCTCAAAGGGCATGTCGCTGCCGTCATGAGTGTGGAATTCAGCCCTACAGGAGAGGAATTGATCTCTGGCTCGTATGACCGCACGATTCGCCTCTGGGAACGGTCCAAGGGACATTCGCGAGATATCTACCACACGAAGCGCATGCAGAGAGTGTTCGCCGTGGCGTGGACTCCGGATAACAACTACGTTCTATCTGGCAGTGACGATGGCAATATCCGCCTCTGGCGCGCACAAGCATCGTCAAGGCAGGGCATCAAATCAGCCGCCCTTCGGCAGAAGCTGCAGTACGACGAAGCGTTAAAGGAGCGGTACAAGCACATGCCGGAGATCAAACGTATCGCACGGCACAGGCACGTGCCCAAGCAAGTGAAGAAAGCCGGCGAGATCAAGGCCGAAGAACTCAAGGCCATCAAGAGGAGAGAGGAGAATGAACGGAGGCACACCAAGAAGGGCAAGGTGCGGCGGAAGGCCGAAAGGGAGAAGATGGTGCTTGCGAGGGAGCAGTAGGATGTGCATGATTCTAGATTTTCGGTGCATAGCGGCGGCGTTTTGGGTCAAATATAGGTTGGCAATACCCGGTGGAGACAATATGTATGTTTGTATCACTCACCAATTGTACGTCTTAGATACAAGAACCGTGATCGAAGAGGTTAGTAAACAGGCAGGTTTTGCCGATGAAACACGTCATGTATCGCTTGTACTTACCAGGGCAGAGAACCGCAACCGCTCCAGGGCGATGTAGTTACGATGGCTGATCAATAATTCCTACAACAGCATATACCCACGCCCAATCCTGAAGGTGACTTCTTAATATCATACCCTCTCTCTACGCATTGCATCGCGTCTCCAACATGACCGCGTCATCCGCCATACAAATCCAGGACCAGAAGTTCGAGGAAGTTGGTCTTACCAAGACAATCGTGAACGCCGAACGCGTATGTACATATAGTCGAGGTTTGACGTCCCTCTCGGAGAAGAACCCAGTATTAGTCCTGCTCCACGGATATCCTCCCATTCGTAGGTCTCGACTCACCGCATAGACGATACTTGGCTAACGTGAACGGATTAGTTGGCGCCATGTAAGCCTCCCCTACATTCAAGAAGCACACTGAAGTATTAAGAGTGCTATATCCAGTTCATCCCCCTCCTCTTACCAGAGATCCCATTAATCATCGTGCCCAGATCTCCCGGGCTACGGAGCCTTGGCGCCGATCCAAGAAACCGACAAACTCAGCGTCGGCGGTGCCATTCTTGCCGCTCTGGAGACAACTCGTCACCTGCTCCTCTCCATCTAAAACACCGCCTACGCCCATCCCCGTGATTCTCGTTGGACACGACCGCGGCGCGCGAGTGGCCCCATCGTGTCTCGGCGTCTCTGGGGGGCGAGGGCGTGGATATCAGAGGTATCTGTGTACTCGGCATTGCAAATAGGTTTTTTGCCCACTTACAGCCATATCGGATACATTACTCAAGACTGACGGATTCGTCAAAAGGTCCCCACCCTCACCCAATGGCTCGCCTTCTTCTGCTCGTCCTCCCCCTCCCCCACAAACCCCTTGGAAACCGTCTCCTTCTTCCACTGGCCCTTCCTCGCCAACGCCCCCCTGGTGCGGAGAGGGATGTGGAGATGCAGGTGGAGGGAGGATCAAGAAAACGGGAGGAGGACTGGGGTGCCGGTGTTGGTGATGTGGAGTGTGGGGTATCTTGGGGGTGAGGTTTGATGTACCTGGGGAGTAGAGGGAGTGGGCTGATGGTGATGGGGGGAAGATGACGGTGTGGCCGGTGGGCGATGGGGTGGGGCATTTTGTGGTTGAGGAGGCGCCCGAGGTGAGTGCGATGAGGGTGTGAGGGAGTGGCGGAGGGAGTGTGGGTGGTATCAGTGGTAGGTATGTAGAGGTCCCATATTCTCAGATGCTCAGATGCTCAGATTCTTAGATTCCCGGAATTCTCAGATTCTCAGATTCTCAGATTCTTGGGGTGAAGCGAAGGCTAACTCAAAGCTAGGTACCCTACAGTTAAACAGAGAGAGACATCCTACTACTCCTCCTTCTTACTATCCCACCCATTCCCCCTAAACCACTCCATGGTCCTCCTCACCCCCTCCTCGGTCCCCCCAACCACAGGCTCATACCCCAACACCCTCCTCGCCCTCCCAATATCCAACCAACACCCCATCCTTATATAATAATACGTCAACCGCGACACCCCCGGCCGTACCCTCCCCATCGTAACAACCCAATACACCCACTCGATCACCCCAACGACGGACAAAACAAGCCAAAACGGAACCACCCTATCGACCTTTCGCGGCCCGCCGGGCTTCCAATTCGCGTCCCCGGCCTCGGCCCACACGCACCGTACAAAGTCCCAGAAGGGCAGGGGCTTGCCGTCGGTGAGGAAGAAGGCTTGGCCGTCTGCCCTCTCCTCCCCGTCTCCTGGATTCGGATTCGGAGGCTTCAGCAGCGCCTTCGCGGCGAGTACGTGCGCCCTCGCGCAATTCTCCACGTACAGCCAGTCATGCCGCAAGGCGTTGGGACCGATCTGGAAGCGCGTGTTGGGCGTGTTGACTCTCTCGAGCATGGCGCGGATGGTGGACGAGTCCGGGCCGTAGAGCCCCGCGGTGCGCAGCACGGCCGTCAGGAGCTGGTCGGTGAAGTCCCCCGAGGTGTTGTGCAGGGCTTCCCGGGTGTTGAGTTGGCGGACCAGGGCGTCGATGGCGGATTTGGTGCGGGCGTAGGCGTGCGGTCCGGACTTGAGGGTGTAGGTGGGGACTTCGTCTTCGTGGACCGGGTGTGTGTTGTGTGAGGGTTTGAGGGCCAGGACTTCGCATGTGCTGGTGTAGACGAGGGCTTGCACCGAGGCGTGCTGCCGGGCGGCCGTGATTATACGTTTGGATTGGTGGTAGGTGATGCGGTAGTGGGCTTCGTCTGCGCTGAAGAAGTCGGTGCTGACGGTGTGGATGATGGTGCGTGGTTGGATGGTGGAGAGGAGTTTGGTGAATTGCGATAGGTCGCTGAGGGCGCATTCGTGGTAGGTTGCGCCGGGGATGCGGTTGTGGACATTTTCTGTTTCTCCCGGTTCAACGGTGGAGACGACGGAGTTGAAGCTTTGGTCTGCGAGGAGGGATTGGACGATGTGGGAGCCGAGCCATCCTGTGCCGCCGGTGACCAGGACAGTGCCTAGATTCCGTTTATCGGCCATTTTGTGTCTAGGAGAAATCTTGTGAGGAGGAGAGAGCAGCTTGGTTGACTTTGGGGATTAGGTTCGCACGAGTTTATATCCCCAAGTGAGGCTGAAGTGGGTCAGATATGCTAGCGAATTGACTTCGCGGTTTCCATCCCAATCGAGGTTGGCAAGGAGTAAGACATGGTATTCAAATCATGGGGCTTCCCTGTCGAATGCTCCATGCGCATTGGTTGTGCTAAGGTTACTCGCGCGAGGCACAAACATGGCCCCCTATAAGACAACCTAGTGCGTAATAGTTACAGTGTGTCGACTGTTGAACAAGGCATACTTGCACTACACACCAACTAGAAACAGACCTTTGACGGTATTTAGGCTTATTCGTCCTCCACGCTGATCCTACACATTTGTCTATGTCGATTACCCTATTGTTTTGTCTTAGATACTTTAGGTTCAAAAATGCAAGGGAAAGGAAAAGGGGGAAGACTTGATACAACACGCCCAACTTTAGATGAAAAAAGGAGATGCGACTGCTATGACGGCTTCATCCCTCGTGCATTAAAGCCCCCACCCCTTTCCTACTCCGCACGCTTTGCCTCCCGAAGCTACGTACTGAGGCCAGCGGTAAATACTACTTGGACGACCATAACCACAATCCTCGAGTGCGCCCGGCCATCAGCACATCCGCCCCTACGCTCCACCCTCCGAAAAGGGGAGCAATGAAACACAAACGATCTCAACAGGCAATAATCAAAAACTCATTGTCTCTATCAAAAAACGTCTCATGTTAATTAGCCTAGCCAAGCCAACCCCCCGCCACCATCTCGACAAGATCAAAAGACCCAGCACAACTCCCCTGAAAATGGAAACGGAGGGTGCGAGCCAGCATCAAGGCCAATCGGACAAAATGCCTACACTGCAACAACGACAACCGCAACCACAACCTCTTACTCGCGATGCGGCGCTAACAACAGCACAAAACGTCCACGAGGGCCAAGTGACCCCTTTTCAGACCAAAAAAAAAGTCCGTGGTTTCCATGTCTTCATTTCTCATGACAAGTAGTCCGTTTGCGTTCATCGCCGCCCTCAAATCTCCAACGCTCCAAGATGGCTAAAATCACCGCCTACAACAGAATGATAAAAAGTGGTCGGAGTATCCACACTCATCTCCGCCCCCTCATCCATCTCGTGAGTCCATCCAAAAAACAGTGTTGACATCATTTTTTGAAATATTAAGACAAAGGTCAAACATTACTTCGTCTCGTTGAGCAACTGGTACAAGGCCGTTTCGCTCGCCCACACCGGTTGCAACATGACGGCATCAGCAGTGCCGGAAATGCGATGCGCGCTGATCGTAGAGTCGTTAAGCGTCTCGGAAACGAAGAAATGAGAAAGAGAAAAACGAAGGCCAAACAGATTCGTCAAGACGCAAATCGCAGGCAGTAGATTGAAGAAAAGAACATGGTCATGGTCGCGTTACGAAGTGGGAAACAACAAAAGAAAGCCGCCCGAGGTTGGCGACATCAGAATGGGAGCATGCTTTTGCGGCGTAACACGAATAAGAGGAGATTCGTACGTTTCTCAAGCGGAGAATAGGTGGTCGGCTTGAGGAACAAGTTCCGGCCTTGGACGTATCCGTGCCGTGTAAAAACAAGGCGGTAGACCGCCGCTTCGCATCACGCATATATCATCTCCTGGCCTGAGTGGCAGGATACATGTTGCGTTGTTCACGCCGGAGCTGCTGTGAGGCATCCCGGTAGGCGGTGCCACCCACTGCGCCGCCTTCAAGGGTCCTGCGACGCTTCGCCATGCCATCCATTGTGTCGACCGAAGCGTCATCGTGCTCCTCTTCATGGCCTCGTTTCATAGTCGTCGACGCACCATTGACGGCGTTGCTCATGCCGTTGGAATTCGCGTACGTTTGGCTGGGATAGTTCTCGATATTGCCATTCGAATTGGGGCCACGGCTGTCCGCCATCACATTGTACACGTTGCTAGAGCTTGACGGGCGCTGGGTGGACGAGTAGCTGCCATTCCATTGCGTGTGGGCGGCGTTCGTTCGGGGTGTCTGCCGGCCGGACGCATTCTGGCGCGGGGAATCCGTGATCTCCTCAACCACGTGCGTGGACGATGCGGTGGAGCCGTAAGGATACGCCACGCGGTTCCCGTTGTAGGCGCTGCTGGTCGTGTACTCATTATCGTTTTCCTGACCACCCTGGTCGGCAACAGGCGCCTGTGTCGCTTCGACTGGCTTCGCATCCTCGGGCTCGCCAGCTCTTGAGGGCGGCGCCATCTCGTTCCTCGACCCAGGGGAGTCCTGGTGGCGGTAGTCAATCAGCTGTTGATTGTTTCGAAACGTGACGGGTTGAGACGGCGGCATGTTCGAGTACATGGAGCCGGTGGCATCATATGCGGCAGGCAATCCAGGTACAGGAGGCGTACTTGCAGGCGTCGTCGGAACGGAACGTGCGTGGGGGAGTCCAGTATCCACCGCAAGGGCGGGCATATTCTGTTGGTACGACCCACTCCATTCAGAGCCGGACATGCCCACTGAAACTCCGCCCGAGTTGGGCGGGGTAGGGAAGGTATGGGCCCTGTCCAGGATCGCCGGTCTGCTGGCCGTCGGATGTGGGGGAAGAAGATGCGGCGGTTGGGAGGCGGAGGGTGCACTTATCGAATGATGGTGCAATGAAGGGGGCAGCGTCGTAGTGGCGCCCGTGATGTATCTGGAAGTCTGTGTTGGATCTGCTCTGCGCGCTAACATCCCGTTCGGATGACTCTGCCTTGTTGGATTAGCTGGATGGTACAGGAGGGATCCAATATCATGGACGAATAGAGGATATAGTGCTTCTGTGATCTTCTCCTTATTTGCGAACTCCAGCGCACGCTCGAATTGGATCCTAAGGCTCATATGAGTACGTGGGCCCAATGCATGGCTGTTGGGGGTCAGTCTTACCAAACACCTTTGAGATGCATTGGGCCAATTTTGACCACATGCCTGACCTTCTCGCTCTTGAGGATGCCGTCTCTGCGCCCTCGCGTCATTCCCGCCACGTTGAGAAGTTTGGTCCCATTGATCATGTGGTTGTCTGCGAATTTCAGTCAAATGCGCCATTGTGTTGAGCGGAGGAGTGTGGCAAACGCACCTTCACGTCGGGCAACGCACACGCCCTTGGCCTCGACCTGAAAGCACAGGCTGCCTTCGTCCTCCCACAAGGTTGCAGTCACCCTTGGCTTCATCCCTGGAGGGGCAACTTGGCCTGTGGTATCAAACACATGGGGCTGGTGTTGCTGACCGGCTGGGGCTTGAGTATTCATAGCTAGACCCATTAGCCTCGACAACATTTGGCTGGTACAGCGCGATGGCCTACCTGGTAAGGGGGCAGGGTATGGCTGCGACATGGGCACGAGGGCATTTGATTGCGGTTGTGCAGTAGGATAAAAGTTGCTGTTGTAAGGTGGGTAGCTGGTGTGCGCCGAAGGATACTGGGCGGTAGAGGGCGGAAGGTATCCGGTTGTCGTGGGAGGGGCGTAGTGGCTGTTGGGGGCAGGCGGGTAGGAAGTCGCTGATGTGTTGGAGTAGCTCGAGTAGGTAGTCTGAGGCGTGGCTGAGAAAGAAGGGCCATTCTGGTAGTGGGCACCGGTATATTGATGGGAGGCCGGTACGGTGGAAGGAGCAGCATTCTGATGACCGGT
Source organism: Westerdykella ornata (assembly GCF_010094085.1). Classification (NCBI taxonomy): domain Eukaryota; kingdom Fungi; phylum Ascomycota; class Dothideomycetes; order Pleosporales; family Sporormiaceae; genus Westerdykella; species Westerdykella ornata. Next base: position 19,480 of record NW_022986891.1, read on the forward strand.
ACTGGGGGGTATGTGCTCGGCCTGCTCGTCCTGATAGGGCTGGATGGGATGCGGTGCGGGTTCCATGCTGTATGACATGGTTTCGAGAAATGTGCTGTTTTTGCGTTGACGTTGCTAAGGTAAGGCGAAACGGTGAGGGGGAAGCCCTCTATGCTTAGTGAAGTGCTATTTTTTCTTGCTGGGGCAGAAAACTGGGCTTGCCGTCTGAAGCGTGTCTATGATGCAGCCACCGAATTGGGAAAGAAAGAAACTGATGGCATGACAGTCAGCGGCAGTGCGGCAAGGTAGAGAGGCTAAGATATAGGTTGCACGGAGGTGAAGTGGGACAGGCGAAGAACTCACCCGTTGCGGGAGTACCGTCAGGATAGGCGGATGGCGAATCTAGCTAGGCGTGGGGAGTGGAATGAGAAGCACAGGTATGCTGGTCAGGCTCGGCAACGTGAAAAGATTGTGAGGGCCTCGTCGAAGAATGGCACACGGAGCTGCAGCAGAACGTTTTTGAGGTCGTCGGCGAAGCTGTCAGAGCTGGAGGGCCGGCATTCACAAAGGATCCAGGATGGGCAGGGCAGCGAAGCTGTTGTAGGGAACCTTTTCAGTTTCCACGAGGGCCGACGAATGGGTGCATTTGGCGATGGCGAGGCTGTAAGGAATGAAAATGAAGCTGGCGCACTGAAGCGTCGAGCAGGTAGAAGGGGCGACCGTATGAGCGACCGATGCAAGTGCTCTCCCAGTTCTGTCTCTCAGTCGGTGTCTCTCTGTAACTTTTGGTGCGGCGAGCGGCGGCGGCGGCGGGCGGGATGGAGAGGAGGGAGATCGGCTGCAGAGAAGCAGATGGCCGGCTAGCGCGTTGCGGTGCAGCCAGCGCTGACCTTAAGCGAAGAGGCAGGTGCGACTTGGTGCGAGGGCTGGAGGGCTGGGAGGCTGGCAGGCTGGCCAACCCCGGACAACCTTGGAAAGCAGAGGCCCACCAGCAGCAGCACACAACACAGCACAGGCCAACACGGGGGGATTTTTCCCTCTCAGGGCAGCTGGCAGGCACGGGTGCAGCTCTGATGATGAGCTTTCGCTGGGGGAGAGAGAGAAAAATTGACCCCCAAAAGCAACCGGCAGCGGGTGGGCTGGGCGCTCACGCACTGGCTCTGGAGTGCTTTGCAGCAAAGCGCAAGGGCAGGACAGCGGCCCAGCGTCAAAGGGAAAAAGGAATCCCAGGAAGCCTGGTTGCTTGAAGGGTTTGCTGCGTCTCTCCAGCACCAGCACCCCAAAAAAGGCGACTAGTGGCAAGTACGGAGTAGTGGTGAAGACGCTGCTGCACAGGCGGGCCGCTGCGCGTGTGCAGCCCTTCGTTGCTGGTCCTTAGGTTGCCGCAGGTAGAACGACGCACTCTGATGAGCTGCTAGCCAAGTTGCTATCTCTTCGTCCTGGAGGTCCTGGGAGAGGGAACCCCGTGAGTCCGTGGCCTTCACGGACGAGAGTGGCGGCCTTGGAGCGAAGGGGGCGAAGACGTCGACGGCTTTTGATAGGGGAAGATGCCCTGTTCCTGAAGCGAAGAAAAGCCGGTCACACGTGCTAGAGCCTAGTGGGCTCGACGTGGGAGTCGGCGGGAGTGGAGGGGTAAAGGATGCAACTGAACTCAAGATGCCTTGAGAAGAAGAGAGTAGACTGGAAGGAGTGAAGAGAGAAGAAGGAGAAGAAGAAGAAGAAGAGCATCAACCCATGAGCCATGAGGGGGAGGGACGGATTGCGAAAAGTGACCCCCCTCCCTCTCTCTCTCTCTCTCTCTCTCTTTCCACCACCCCCAAATCCCATCCCATGGCAACTGCGACCACCACCGAGCCGTTTGGAAGCCGCGAAGCTCGCAGGGATAGGCTGGACTTGGGCCAATTGCCGGGGTGCTGTGGCCAGAGCTGCCGCACAAGCCACCCACCCACCACCCCCGAACTTGCTCTGCCGGTTGCTCTGTTGTCGTCCACCCGCGCTTCCCTGCAACACTTGAGCTGGGATCTTCCTTGCTTCGATACCTGATGGTGTTGTCCCCGCTGTGGAGCACCAAATTCATCATTCATCAAGGTGGCCAGCGCCTGCGATACGACCAGTCAATAAATACTGCGACGACGTGGGTAACGCGCGTTGGGAGAGTCAATAGCAGGTATCACTTTCCCTCCAGGAAAATACAGATGATGCTGTCTAGAGCAGTCATCTCCTCTTCTTCTCTGCCGTCTCTTACCCAACCAAAAGGCCGTCGAAAATAGTGTCATATTTTCGCCCATCTACGACAGAGTACTCTTCTGTACCACATTCCGAAAGATCCCAAACTCGACGCAGTACAGTACGGAGTACACAGAAGAGACGTTTGCGTTTCGGTTCAAGCATAGAGTAGCGCCTTACCGTCACCTATCTAGATAGCTTGAGCCATACATCCACGTGACTCGCTGTACGCATCAATGATTGATAGAACCTTGGAATCCTCTCATCGCTTTGCAGCGTAGACTTTGGCCTGCGAACATAGGCAAACCGATTGTCAAGAACGATGCAGGGACGAAGAGACCCTGCGTCACTCCAGAAGAAAGCCCGTACATGATTGCTTCAGCATGCTGCTTTCCACCGCCGGTGAGGCCCATCACACACAGCTACCATGATGTGCTCTCCCGTGCTGCACGGTTTCGATGCCGCGACCCGCCCGCAGCCAGTATGCACCGCCTCCTGAAACACGCTGCTCATCCCGCCCGTCCGCTAACCGCTCGTCTCTGCTTCCACTTTGACAACGACGACGGTTATCTGCTAATAATGGGCGCTTTTCTGGGGCAGACGAGATTATTGGCAGCTCAGGCTCCTACCCTCCTCCAGCTGGCGCCTTCACCCACACCTCAGGCTAAAATGGCCATACCATGCCCAGCGACAGGTCTTGTTGTTGTTGTTCGGATGGGAACCCCGGTCTGTCGGCGCGAAGGACCTCGCAGCGGGAGACACGGACGCTTCAATTATGACCCCTCGCTGGTCGCTGGGGCATCTGACTGCGAGCTCGTGAGTGGTCGGCTGTTTTCGCAACCGGGAAAGGCTGGGCAAGGCGGCGGATCAGAGTCCGGCGTCTCCAGCCTTCACACCCGAACGGAGGCGTCCAGGAGCCAACAGTTCCGTCATCTGAAGCGAAGAGGCGCCGGATGGCAGAGGCTGGCCCAGGGCCGGAGCTCCTGGGAGCTGGAGGGCGTGCGACGTGGGAGGAGGACTCGAGGGAGCTTGAGTGGTGGGGTTGCGCGCCCCGTTACAAGGGGCACGTCACGTCAAGATTGGGGATCGAGGCAACGGAGGCCGAGGGCCAGTCGCTCCTCTGCTGGCAGAAGCGTGCCCGCCCGCTGTGCTCGCTGTGTTGTCTTTGCTGGCAGCACCTGTGGAAGTGGGCGTGAGCGAGAGTGGGTGGGTGTGTGGATGTGGAAAATCTGGTTGTGTGTCCCATCTGGACGGACGGGCGTGGGACCCAGGGGCCCGCTGATAGGAGCATGGCCCATGCGGTGAATGTGCTGGCAGCGCTAAGCCCTATACGGTGAGTGAGGCCAGTCCAAACACAGTTACCGTCTACCCCAAGCCTAGTCCGGGTTGGCTTCCTCGTTCTTCCAGTTCTCATCCGTCCCGAGGTCTCCGCACACGCCTGGGCTGTCTTCAAAAATTGCCTGTCCAGAGAGTTGCGGTCCTCGCAACAGCACCTCTGAAGCTCAATAAATGCGACTGCACAGGCCAACCTTTCCGGTGACTGCATGTGCCATACCTCCTGGCTGGCGGGTTGCGCGACCGGAACGACGAGCCACGAGCGAAAGCTCCCTCTCCATCAAGCCTTGGAGGCAACAAACCTCAACCGGAGTCCTTCGTGCACGGACTGCCTCTTGCCCCTTGGCAAAAGACTGGTCTCTTGCCAAGCTGCCCTGAAGCTCGGGCCAGTGAGCATCACCAAACGAAAACACCCTCCTCCATGTCTGCTTCACCAGGCCCAGGCCCCTTGTTGAACCCACCACTCACCACTCACCATTCCGTCCGGGGAGCAGTGATTTCCAGCCCTTCTCATCCGCTTTCCGTCGCCTCAAGCGCCAAACCCACCACTGTTCGCATGGCCGTGATTCCGTCTTGATAGCCGCGCCCCCTCGACCTCCCATGTCTCCCTCGCACACTTTGCTGATCCTCCCTATCATCATCTATTCTCGGGCGCTACTCTTCACGAATCAAGAGCAGACTTGTTAGACGTGGCCATAACCGTATCCTTTGTGTTACCGCCGACGGGACGAAGCGCCGACGAGACGAGAGCAACCTCAGCCCCATCATCGATTGCTTCCATCAACACAAGCACGTAATCCCCTCCCCATCCGTCGCACACAAACATAGCTCTGGGGACCGGCAGTAGCACCGTGGCGCTCCAGGCGACCCGTGCAGTTTCACCATGTAAGGTCGCTCAGCGAGTGGTACTTTTGTCGCGTGGGTCAAATTGCAAAAGTGAATGCAGCGGTGCAAATAAACGTGCAGCGCAGCAAGCGTGCCGTAAGGGAAGCGCGTGTGCACGCCCGTGCCCGTTCCGTCTGTCCACCTGTGACTTGCTGACCACCATCGAGGAGCCAGATAGGGAATCTGATATGAGCTCCGATGAGGACCGATGTTCATATCGCGATACGAACTGAAAGTCGATGGCCTCTCAGCGAAGTACACCTTTCTCAGTACTCAGTATTTCTCAGATACATGGAATCGCAGCATGTCAGGACTGGGTTGTGGCGGCATCCGTACTGAGTAGGTCGGTAGGTACCAGCTCCCACTGGATCCGTGGAAATATTGATGTTGTGAGGATGTGTTCCTTCCATCAACGAAACAGGAAGGGCAGTCTGGGAATCGGAATCCGTCGGACGAGGGATGCCCTCCCCAACTGTGCTTCTCGGATTCGCCATATTCCGATGATACTGCAGTCTCCGCTGCGTACCTACTCTGGATGCCTGCTGAGGTCCTTCGTTGTTTGTTTCATCTGGAGATGGTGGTGCTCCATCAGGATTCAGCGCAGACCATGTCTCCAAGCTTCAAGGACCCGCGATGCGATCCAGCTGCAGACTGTCGGCAGGCGTTCCTTGCAGGAGAGCGACGAGCGAAGCCCATGCCGCCTCTGGCCCGCAATGTGGTGTGGAATGCTTGGCCGCTCCGGGAATGGCCATTGGTCCGCTCTCACAACTTCCAGCTGCAACCAGCCGTCAATCCCGTCGATGCATGAGTGGATATGTATGCGTGTGATTGGGGGCATCCCTGTTCCCACTCACCCCTTTGCCACGTCTCAGCCCCGCACTGAGCCCCTCGTCGCTCACCACCTGGCTACACAACGCAGGAAACACTGGAAAGGTCAGCGAGCATCTGCTCCGAACTCCTTACCATGTACAGCTCGTCTGGCTCTCAACCAGCTCTGCCGACTCCGGAGCACTTTCACACTATGTACTCGGTACTGATGACCAGCAGCAAGACATGGCGAGATGTGGCAGCTAGGGGTGGGTTTTCAACGTTGAAATTCGTTTTTAACAGTTTCTCAACCCTAACCGTTTATAACCTACAAAACCGTCCTTAACAGCTAGCCTGTTTAGGATGCACGCTAGGCTTATAGTAGTTGTACTAAGCCTCCTTCTGTCCTGCCCAGCGCCGTTACGGCAGTTTAGACTGGGTTTTAAACGTTGAATCCGTTATTAACACGTTTTTAACTTGTTAAGTTGACAACATACAAACGTTTATATAAACCCGACCCAGGCCTAGTGGCAGCCAGTTTCACGGATGCGCGCTGACCCCGCGCTGCGTGACATCCCAATCCATCTCCACTCGCCACTACGGCCGACTACGCCGCCTCCCTTGAGTCGCATCACATCATCCCTCGAGAACAACAATGATGCCAACTGCTCTGGATTATTGCCATCCTCCAGATAGGCGTCCAGCTACCAATCATGGCCAGCCACGTCAAAAGCATACTCCAAGAGCCGTTATCGGGGCGTGTCAGCAGTCAGCGAAAAACGTGGACTTCCCAAGTTCGTTTCCCCTCCCTCGCATGACTAATCCGTGCTTGGCGGTGCCACCTGCTCCGGTGGCTGGGGAGAAAGACTCCGTTCGTACCGTGGTAATCTACCCTCCTCACCGGCTGGTTCCTTCACGTCATGTCGTTCCTCAGCGTTTCCTCAGCCGTCGATCTGTGTTCCATCCGCCGTCTTGCTCGTTTTCTAGCGCATCCCACGAGACGCCTCTGCCACCACCGTTGCTCCCCTGGAGCTCTGAACCCCTCTCGACCCTCCACCCTTGGCTATTCCGCTTCCGCTTGTTGTCGTGAAGTCTGAAAACAGTTCTCAACAAGGTTCCGAAGAGCTGGTGCAGCTCACCGCTGTTCTATTCTTGCCACTTGAACGCCTTTGAAGGATAAACTGCTCTGCTGGGGGGTTGGGAGTTGTCCCGCAACAATATCGTCGTCCCGGCAGAAAGGGCCCTTTGATTATCACACGGCCGCTCTCCTCCGTGCCCCGCCGCAGCCCTGCAGTCCTCCATCTCGTCCTGGGGCACTGATCCACCGTTCCTCCCTTCCGTCGTCTATGACCGGGCTGTCTTTCAAAGCCCCAGACGGGGTATGCTGCGAAGGCGGTCCCTCTGCAGAATGCCTGTCGGCCTTCCGCTGCAATGCAGCATCGTTTGGGATGTTGCAGTAAAGGCATGGCGTCTTCAGCAGCAGAGCCGCGACCGTCACAGCACATTCGCTTCCGCAACCCGCTAAGCACGACATCGCAACCTGCATCGCATGGCAGCTGTCGCCCCTTAGATACCTCTGAAGTTTGCTTAGGCCGCTTGTTTAATCGCCGAAAGGACTTTGTGCGCAACATCACAGCCTTGTCAACTACGGAGTACACGGGCTCCTGTTTTACCTTCATTCCCTCGAACAGGCGTTCTAAGAGATGCTTACGGATTATGTGGCGCCCAGTCGGGATTGACCATGTCCGCATCCTGCCTGTTGCTCAATATCTGCCTCCGGAGCCTCGCCATCCAGGTGAATGGGTGTTGAAAGACCAGGTGCACGATTGTGGAAGGCGCTCGTATCCTCCATACCATGATCAATATTGCCCATTGCCGACTACTCACTGATGACGCTTTGTCCTATTGCTCTCCCCTGCTTGCCGGTCTACTAGCCTGAATTCCCAACGGATGCCGGTCCAGAATGAGCGCTATGTATTATGGGCTTCCAGTACTCCGTTCTTCCAAGCGCAATTGTCATCACTATGGGTCTACTTCTTCCTTGTTTCCTTCATTTATCTTATCTCGCTAACCCTGGTGGGTATTGGGTGCTCCCAACAGTTTCCTCTTTGGGGAGCTATTGCGAGCCGGTCAGGCGCCTGGGTAAGGTTGGTGGTTAAGTGAGAGACTTTTTGGTTCCTTTCTTTGAATTGATCTCATTTTTCCGTTCATCCATGCCGGAGACTGCGTCGTGTTGATCCAGTTTGGCCAGAATTGATATTGGCACCGTAACATTGTGTAGGCCTTGGCTAGATCTGGCTAGCTTTTTGCACTGTAAGCATTTTGCTCTTTCCGTCTACTTTCTGTCCGACGGTCTTCCGACCAATTCCCGTCTCGCTGATACCCTTGTTACAACTTACAGTGGACTGGCCAAAGCTGCTAAACTCTCGGGATAGGCACCGTGTTCTCCTTCTCGAAGCAGTTCGGCCGAAGCTCCTTTGGAAATCTTTTCTTGGAAGCTTACCCGTACAGAGTACAGTCCGCATATTGCGATCCGAAGCGCTACGCCTCGGAAACCATCCGCTGTTGTAGATCACCAACCGTTGCCAAGGTACGCGCTGCGATGCGTCCCGCTGGTAGATGCATCCTGTGCCGTGCGTCGACGGGCAGGATGCAGTGCGGCGGCTGCATTATTGCGGTGCCTGCATAGCATGGAGACTCGGCTTGAGCTTGGAAATCCACGATCGTCATATGGCCTCCATATAATGGCTATACTGGACCAAGCGGACTTGCTGAACACGAGGGAGAGGAGTCGGTCGTCTCTTGTTGTCTGAGACTGACGCGCATTGATGAGACTTGAACTCGCTGATTCTCATCCGCACGCTAACGGACAGTATCTCTCCCACCAGTGCTCAATCTAGTAGCTATCTCCTCCTGCTCGAGACAAAACCCATGTCGAACATATCGAGGAGTCGACACCAGCCGGTCAAAAAACGATTTTACCCTTCCTCCGTTAGCCTTTCTGCTACAGCAGAACACCTAGGGAAAGGAAAACCTAGTAGCTGCAGTAGACTTCATCTTCTATCTGCAACACCTTTTGGACGGCTAGATGCTCTCCCATGTCTATTTTGTATTTCAATAGAGACGGCTAAGAGAAGAATGCATGTAACAGGGTAACCTGTCACCTTTGCAATCTCACCACTTTCGGAAGGAAGGTGTACCCTCTAAACTTGCCCTTGGCTCCACGGCTTCAATTCCCCTGTCCGATCTGTCTCCTTTTCTTCCATACAGTACTAGCAGGACCAGGACGGATTTGACCTGAACGGAAAAAGAGAAGGGGCAGATCCAAATCCTTCCGGCCTCGCATGCTACTATTCCAGGAGTGAGTCCTTCGCTATGATATATATGCTGCTAGAAGGTCCGACTTGACGTGCATGGAGGAGGCTACTCCATATACTACGGCGAATTCTAATGCCTCTGGCACAGCAGGCCCCGGCACGAGTGAATGCGAAATCGGTCAACATGGGTGAATCCGATGTTTATACATTTTGAGTCACGACGTCGGCAACGGATTTAAGGGTACAGGTAAAGCTGTGCCACAATGCTTAGCGCATACGTACATCTATCAATCTATCTAGGACATACTATGAACGCTAGTACCGTTTATCTTCCGCTCGGAGGCGCTTTAGAGTACTATTATGTGTCTTGGGAATACATAGATACATACGTACATACATACATACATCCATCCATCCATCCATACACGAACTATATACCCACCGATTCATGTTCCACCTACATACAGTGTGTTATCATATAGTGTATTATACTTCCTACTCGGTCTCTGTAGCAGATATACCATGTACTCCATGATCTACCTCCTACCTCCTAGAGAGACCTCCACTCTTCACAGTCATTCCTATTGAAAGGCTAAGACCGACAATCAAAAACGTGGAAGAGACTAGGCGTCGCTGAAACCCAGGTGGCTACTAAATGGCCTCATCACGAAGACAAACTGCAGTTTGATCCGAACGCTTAGACCATAACCAACTGTTTAAAAATCCAGCACAAAGACTCGTTTACAATGACCGTAGTAAGCAGACTTTGTCCTCATAGCTCATCACTTCCCGTTCGTTGTCGATGCAACAAGTCCCAAAAATCAAACTCAATCATCCCACCACCACCACCGCCTACAAACCTGCCCGCCCAAACTCACACCAAAAAGAAAAGGCAACGCAGCAGCATCCCAGACTCGAACCCAAGCCCCCCTCAAAAAAGATCATCCCCCACTCCTCCGGAGCGACAGGGCGATTGGGTCGATATAGTAAGCGCATCTGTACAATGCAGACGCAGTAACCTTGACCGTTTGACCATTGCTCCTTGGAGTGGGTGATGGGGTGATATAAGTATCTGCCATTTTTAGGATTATATGCAGAATAGCGATGAGGAGGTGGAGGGTTACCGGCGGAGTGAGTGGTGAGCGGTGAGCTCGCACGCGGTGAACGGCGGGCGTGCGGTGAATGGGAGGGTTTGAACCACATGTGAACGAAACTAAAATGTTTAGGACAGGCACACTTGGGCCCGTCTCCTTTTCGATGGGTAATTCTAATTATTTATGAGAAGAGAGCGCCCCTAAACACTATCGAAACACGGCCTCCTACTATCGATTCCCGCTTCCGCACTGTAGGGCCCTGCAAGAACTGAACAAATACTGGACAGAGCGGCATTGTGGTTCGCATTTTCCGATCTTTCTAAGAGGTGACAGTATTGACGTATGCAAGTCATCATAAGTTCAGCTAGGTCGTAAAGATCTATGCCCACTTCTCACCGCAGCTTTATAAGTGGTGTTGGTGGTCATCATCATTGTGTTTGGTATTATATCTCATGTGGTCTGTCGACAGTAAAGTTCCCTCATCTACGTACCACTTACGGCTTCACTCTACGGAGCCGCCTAAGAGCATTTCGCTCTACAAAACGCCAGAATCGCTGGCCATTCCCTTTGTCACCCTTTCCTCCGTAGAGAAAACATGGGGTTGTCGCATGGCAGTTTTAGACCATCTGCTTTCGAACGGTTTCCAACACCATCGCCCAGCGAGTTCTGTTCGCAGGGGTGCAACCCAGCACTCCGTTCTAGTTAAAGCAGTGGATTGAGGGCATTGCACGATATAGTCTCCGCTATTGACGCAAACGCTGCAAAGGCAAGCAAAAATGTGAGTAGAACGATAATACTTTGCTACCAAAGTGTTGCTATAACGTAATCTGAAATGTTTCGATGAACCGTGGACATCACATTGTGGTCGATGACCTTTTGAAGTTGGCAGAGCGCTATGATATATATTCGCTTACACTAAGAACACACTGAGCACCGTAGGAGAAGCACAGCGTGAGTGTGGCACCCAAAAAGGCCATATATTAGAACAAGTGAAAGAAGTGACAGACGAACAGTGAAAACATTAACAGGGGATGAGATTGAGGAAGAAGCTGGCATAAAACAGAACGACATGGTACAATAGACGAAGACGAACGGTGAAACATTGACAGGACTGAGGTTGAAGACGAAGCTGGCATAAAACAGAATGACATGGTACAATAGATGAAGCATGCATGGATGGGCTTGAAAGCTGACAGTGAGGGAAGGCAAATTGACAGAAAAGGTCGACAGAGAGAGCGGGCCTGTCGACAACAGTTTGCAAAGAGTTGTGACCGAATGACGGAGAGGTCCATGGAGAGTAGAGCCAGGTTGACAGAGCAGTTGACAAGCAGTAGAGGCACCTACTTACGCTTCCGTCTTTGTGCATCAATTAGCGGAATTATGAGGCTGCTGCAAGGGTGACAGAAACAGTTAGTACACAGTCGGATGCTGGAGGTCGAATGGCGCGGATATCCTTTGATCCCACAGAGGCATGCAAGGCACAAAAGGTCTGACATCGTAGTTCCCATCTACGCTGGATGGAGGAGTCTTATATTAATAAAAGCTTCTTAACTAGATCATTGAGCGAACTTACGAAAAGACCCGCTCCAACGCCCGATGCAAACCCTAAGTGCAGTATCTGACCAGGAAATAGTGGCTGCTGAAAGCCGGCGATGCCAGTTGCGACTCCCCCTCATTCTACTCAGTGGTCTTCGCAAGCGCCCAAAGGCTGTCAAGCTTTGCCTTCGCCAACAACTCCTTAGCTTCGCCGTCCGAATCGCAAATCTTGGAACCCCACTTTCTGAATGCTCTCTGTTTAACCTCGCCTTCGAAGACAAGCACACATTTGTTGTGGGAGAGGTCTTTCAGATGCCCCGTCTCGTCCATTGGTTTGAGCCACTGGGGGTCGTCCGCCGTCTTCTCCATCTGGGCCTCAGTCGGCATCAAATTCTCGGTCCATTTGACACGGTGCAGCAGGACTCTCTTGTATTTTTGGATGGAGTGATGACCTCCTTCTACGACGACCAGGTTCATTGTGGGATGAAATATGGTGAGACCGGTAAGGGAGTGCTCTTTGGCGTTGAGGTCGACCTGGTACCGGTGCTTGCCGAACGCGAGCGAGTCTATCTTGAACACGCACATATAGAGGCCTTTTTGGGCATCCTTTTTCTGGTTTTCTTCGAGCTTAGCACGACGTTGTTCCTTGGTAAGTTTCCGCTCTTCATTGGCTTTGACATGGTTGTCGTGGCGCTCTTGAATTTGCGCTTCAACCAACATCTCGACTGCAGTAGGATCTGCTATTGCCTGTTCGCCCATGACCCGCATCATGTTTCCTCGCTTGACCTTTGGTGGAGGAGGAGGTTCGAGACCGAGACGGATTTTGGCCTGTTGCTCCTTGTGCTCCTCAGCACGGCGCATTCTTCGAATTTTCGCCTGCTCTTTAGTGGTCAAGTACATCGGCTTTACGGGAATCAACAGTTGGTCCTGTGGCGCCTTCAAAAGGACAGGATGCTGCACATAGGATGTTATGATCGAATCATCGCCATCGATCTTGACTTTCGACGGATCGTCGATGCAATCGTACGTCTTCTCCTCCAGAATTCCCTCGTCCCACCATTCAACAGAAGGGGGTTCCGGGACTAGAAATCCGCGCTCACTGTTCTCATCCAATTTTGCCTTACGGTTCTTCTCCGCGAGCAATGCTTTAATCTGCTCCAACTTCGTTTGTTGTCGCAGCTTCGAAGCCTGAGCAAGGTACTTCCCGCGCTGGTTGAAGAGTAGACTGCGAGTCATCCTATCGCGCGAGGTTCCCATCGACTTGGGGTCCAGATATGGATTCTTGTTCGCATTGTCCTCATCCTCTGGCTCCTGCTTTGCGCCCGTCTTGTTCGCGGGGCTGTGCGGTAGAGGTGATTCCGTACGTCTATTTCCCAGGGTGGTAGCAAGCCGTGTAGACGGAGAGTCATTGTAGCTTGGGCGGTGTTCATCGTTTCTCGTGACGGATGAGGCTGGTCGCGAAGGAATGCCGTTCGTCGGAGGTGCGGCAGGAGCGGCGCCTTTCAGAGCCGCCATACGGGCTTTCATAGCAGCGAGACGATCTGATGCACTAGCAGAGGGAGCTGCTGGGGGCGGAGTAGGAGACGCTTGTGGCCCATTCGCCCCACTTGCACATTGGGCGGCCGCTGCGCGTGCCTTGATGGCTGCGGCTTTTGCTTTGGCTTCCGCAAGTACATCCTGAATGTTGGTGGCAGATGGTTTCGGGCGTTTGGCGTCGCTAGCTGCGCCATCCTCGCCAGGATGGGGGCGTTTTCCGAGCATGGTGGACGACGTATCACCCGAGGAAATGGTCGATGACGGTAACCAGAGGCTATCTTGATGTGTTGTGAAGGTGAAGGTGACGATAGATAGTTTCGAGCACGCCGCGGGATAGAGACCGTATGGTGGCCCGAGCGGCGGAAATCTTGGCGCTCTCCAAAAAATCGGCGCTCAATGCTGAACAACACCTTCTGTTCACGCCCGCCAGGTCGCCGTCGGTGCAGCCGCCATGAATACCTCCCAGCCGGTTTCCGCGGCCATAACTGGCGTCGAATTCGGGTTTCTCTCTACCGAAGACGTACGGAAGCTGTCCGTCAAGCGCATAACGAATCCGACAACCTTCGATTCCTTACTACACCCGGTGCCTGGCGGTTTACACGATGCTGCCCTGGGAGCTTTTCTCGACAATTCGTAAGTTACGCGCTTGATTCGCGCATGAGAAACGACACTGATTCATCCGTTTCAGCTGCGCAACATGCGGGTTGACAACCCACCTCGGCTGTCCGGGTCACTGCGGTCACATCGAACTGCCCGTGCCTGTCTACCACCTCACCTTTTTGGACCAGCTGCTGCGCCTTCTACGTGGGAAATGCAGCTATTGCCATCATCTCAAGCTCTCCAGGGTTCAGGTTAACGAATATGTGTCGAAGCTTCGGCTAATCAGGTGCGGGCTAGTGCAAGAAGCCGCAGAAATGCACGAGCACGTCAACATCATGGCTGGGAAGGACAAGAAGAAAGTGGACCAGGAGGACTCGGAATCGGACGACGATGCTGACGGCATTATCGGCCAGCGCAACGACTACGTTAAGAGAGCCATGAAGCGGGCCGGCATATCAAAAAGTGGTGCTCACCTGATCAGGGCGAAGAACGAGACTGTCGGCGACGCCCGACGCGCCGTGATCAAGGAACTCTTCGCTGAGATGACCAAAGGCAAAAAGTGTCGGAACTGCGGAGGCATAAACCCGACGTTCAGGAAGGACCGCGCGGTCAAAATCTTCCGCAAAAACTTGTCTGGCAAGGAGAAGGCTTTGATGGCTCAAGCCGAGAAGCGGTATCAGAATCCTCTTGATATTCTGGCAAAGAGGGAGCAAAAGGCGCAGAAGAAGCATCTCCATCCTGATGAGGGTATTGCAGATACGGAGCCGGCGTCCTCTGAGGACGAGGATGCGGAAATGCTGGATGCGCAGGTCGCGGATGGGACATTGGTCGCTTCCGAAACCATGACCGGGTCAGCCAAAAAATCGAAGACCTCGAATGAGCTCCCTGACAACATGCAAGAGTACATCACACCATTGGAGGCGAGAGCAGCCATGATCCTCCTATTTGAGGCGGAGGCCGACCTTCTACGCCTGGTCTACAATCCATACGTGAAATCCAAATCTCGGTCAGAGGTGGGACCGGATATGTTCTTCATGCACGTCGTCATCGTTCCGCCGAACCGATACAGGATGGAGGATCGGACTGGTGATTCTATTGCGGAATCTCCGAAGAACTCGCTCTATAAGAACATCATGAACGCATGTGATCAGATGCGACAGATCAGCAACGAAATGAAAGGTCACGACAACGAAGCAGGCTACCGCCGTCGAGACTTCTCAGATCTTCAAAACGCATGGGTCAACCTTCAGGGCGTGGTGAACGCCCTGATAGATAGGGATGCGAATCCTGTACAAGGCCTAGCTGGAAGGTCAAACGCGGACGGCATCAAGCAGAGTCTTGAAAAGAAGGAGGGTTTGTTTCGTAAGAATATGATGGGCAAGCGGGTCAACTTCGCCGCCCGCAGTGTCATCTCACCTGACCCCAACATTGAGACCAACGAGATTGGAGTACCTCCAGTTTTTGCCAAAAAGCTGACGTACCCGGAACCCGTCACGAACCACAACTTTTATGATCTGAAGGAGGCTGTGCTCAATGGTCCCGACAAGTGGCCTGGAGCCGTAGCGATTGAGAACGAACATGGCCAGGTCATCGCGCTGCGTAAGAAGAACTACGAGGAGCGCCAGGCGCTCGCCAACCAACTTCTTGCGCCTTCTAGCATCAACGTGAACGGGTCCAGGAACAAGAAGGTCCATCGTCATCTGAATAACGGTGACATTGTGATAATGAATCGGCAGCCGACGCTCCATAAACCCTCCATGATGGCTCACCGCGCACGGGTGCTACCAGGCGAAAGAACCATTCGCATGCACTATGCAAACTGCAATACCTACAACGCAGATTTTGACGGAGACGAGATGAATATGCATTTCCCTCAAAACGAGATCGCCAGGGCGGAAGCCGCCACAGTCGCGGACACAGATCATCAGTATCTTTCGGCGACAGCTGGGAAACCCCTACGAGGTCTTATTCAGGATCATATCTCCATGGGCGTTTGGCTGACGAATCGTGACACCTTCTTCACCAAGGAGGAGTATCATCAGCTTCTATATTCCTCCCTACGACCCGAAGATGGGCACACCACTTCTGGAACGCTCCTCACTGTACTTCCTGCCATTATCAAACCCCGGCCGCTTTGGACTGGAAAGCAGATTGTTTCAACTGTTCTAAAGAATGTCCGGCCCGCAGAATATCCCGGCCTCACGATGACCTCCAGGTGTCAAACGAGCTCCAAGCTGTGGGGCCCTAACTCGGAGGAGGGGGATGTTATAATCAAGGATGGCGAATTCCTTTGTGGTATCTTAGACAAGAGTCAGATTGGTCCCGCTGGTGGCGGCCTTGTCAACGGTGTGTATGAGACTTTTGGACACACCGTGGCTGGGCGCGTACTCAGTATCATGGGTCGCCTTCTCACCAAGCTGTTACATATGCGCGCATTCTCCTGTGGGGTTGAAGACCTCATCCTCACCGAAGAGGGAGAGCAGGCTCGTTTGCGGGAGCTCAAGGAAGCTGAGAAGGTCGGCTTCGAGGTGGCTTCAAAGTACGTCACATTGGATTCTCAAAAAATAAACGGCAATAGCCCCGAGCTCAAGAGGCGCTTGGAGTCTGTCCTGCGCGATGATCAGAAACAACATGGACTTGATCTGGTCACAAATGCTGCGGTCGCTAAAATTTCAACTGCGGTCACGCAGGCGTGCCTTCCCCACAAGCTCATCAAGCTGTTTCCGAAAAACCAAATGCAGACCATGACTGGGTCCGGTGCCAAAGGAAGTATGGTCAACGCCAATCAGATTTCATGCAATCTTGGACAACAGGTTCTGGAAGGTCGGCGTGTTCCCGTCATGGTCAGCGGAAAGACATTGCCCTGTTTCAAAGCGTTCGAGACCAGTGTTCGCGCTGGTGGCTACGTTGTGAACCGTTTCTTGACTGGCATTCGCCCGCAGGAGTACTACTTCCATACCATGGCTGGTCGCGAGGGTCTTATCGATACTGCGGTCAAAACTTCCCGTTCCGGTTATCTCCAGCGGTGTATCATCAAGGGCATGGAAGGTCTCCGGGTTGAGTATGACACCTCAGTTCGTGACTCAGATGGCAGCATGGTACAGTTCCTCTACGGCGAGGATGGGCTGGATCCAACGAAGCAGAAGTATCTCAATGACTTCAAATTCCAGGCCGAGAACTTTATGTCCATGTTCCAATCCCTTAACATCGCTGAGGCGTATGCCGAAGTCCATAGTCCGGAAGCAGCGGAACACACCAAGGCTGCATATAAAAAGGTTCGCAAGACTAGAGATATCGCCGCCATGGACCCGTCCCTTGCGCACTATACTCCTGGACGCCACAGTGGAGCCACCTCGGAGAAGTTCTATGCAGCGAAGAAAGAGGTACGCATGAGCCGAGAACCCTCACAAAGATCGTTTGGCTAACATTCGTTCTAGTACATCGATAACAACCCAGACAAACTTCTAAAAAAGAAGAAGAGTGATCCCGTCGGTCAGATACTGCGCAAGACGTTCGAGTCCATGCTTGACGTGAAATATCTCCGGTCCATTGTTGAGCCTGGTGAAGCTGTCGGTGTTGTCGCTGGTCAGTCTATCGGAGAACCCTCCACGCAGATGACGCTCAACACCTTCCACTTGGCTGGTCACTCCGCGAAGAACGTCACGTTAGGTATTCCCCGTCTTCGTGAAATTGTCATGACCGCAAGTGCGAAGATATCCACACCTGGTATGACGATGTATCCGCATGCAGAGTTGTCCAAGGCGGATTGCGAAAGGTTTGCGAAGAGTATTAGCCGGCTTCCACTATCCGCGGTCCTCGATAAAGTCACCATCACAGAGAGATTGGGTCCTGGTACTCTGTTCACGCAAGCCAGGACTTTTAAGGTTCGCTTAGACTTCTACCCCGCCAAGGAGTATTGTGAGGAATATGCTATCAAGGTTCGGGATGTGGCCGAGGCGGTGGAGAAGAAATTCTGTTTCCGTCTTCACAAGCTCATCAAAACCGATTTGAAGAAGAAAGCTGCCAATCGATCATTGTCGAGTGCTTCTGCTACCAAATCTGCAGCCGTGCCAACGATTGGAGAGTCAGCTGGTACTATCCAGCAGGTCAACAACAGCGCCGACACAGAGGGTAATGAAGGCGGGTTGGAAGATGATGACAGTGATGAAGGTGAGGGCGACGGCGACGCGACCTATGCTAAGCAACGAGGCCGGCGCGAAGACAGTGTCGAATTCGACGGACCAGACGAGGAAGAGAGGGAATTGGCCGATAGGCTTCGTCGCGAGGAATCTCCGGAATCTGAAGACGAGACTTATGGCGGCAGCCCCAAGCCGTCTCGCGCCTCTACCCCTGACTCCGACATGGAGGATGAGGATGCAGAACCGCTGATTCCCAAAGAAGAGGGCTCCGATGTGCGGCGTGATCGCATTCTCAAGATGTGCACCGACATCTCCGACTTCAGATTCGACGACAAAGCCGGTAATTACTGCGAGATCACTTTTGAATATAGCGTCACGACTGCAAAATTCCTCATGCTACACCACGTCGAGGCAGCCGCCGAATTCGCGACCATTCACGTGATTCCCGGCATCAACTCTGCGCTCGTCTCCCAAGAAGACGGGAAGGATGCTGATGGCAACAAGACCAAGGTTCCCGTCATCATGACTGAGGGCGTCAACCTCATCGCAATGCGTGAATTCGGTCACATCATCGATACCAGCCGCCTTTTCACCAACGACATTGTCGCCATGCTTAACCTGTATGGTGTTGAAGCTGCTCGGGCGACAATCGTTCGCGAAATGCATGCCGTTTTCTCGGGTCACGGTATTAGCGTAGATAATCGCCACCTGAATCTCATTGCGGATACAATGACCAAGGGTGGTGGCTTCACACCGTTCAATCGTAACGGCATGAAGGGCAGTGTGAGTCCCTTCATGAAGATGAGCTTCGAGACTACTGTGGGTTTCTTGAGAGACGCGGTTCTCGAGCGCGATTGGGACGAGCTTAGGAATCCTTCTGCCAGGATTGTGGTGGGTAGGTTAAGCAACGTGGGCACGGGCTCGTTCGATGTGCTCGCCCCGGTGAGGGTTGTGGATCCGTTGAAGGGAGGGAAGGAAGCGAGCGGTGATGTGGAGGACTCGGTTGAGATGATGGATGTTGATGCTGTGGAGGATGATGGGCTCGATGGTCAGCCTGCTCCTGCATCGCAGACAGCCGTTGAAGAGCCTGATGTGAAGCTCGTTGTGGATGTGGAGGAAAGCAGTCCGAAGAAGGGAAAGAAAGACAAGAAGGAGAAGAAGGAAAAAAAGCATAGGCGGGGTTCCGATTAGGATTCTTTTCAAGGGTCAATGCCTATTGAGGGCGCACATGAGACGGTTCCTGGTTTCCGGCATTATACCATCGTGCAGCCTGCATGTAAAACTTCTAGACGAGGAAACTTCAATGACAGCTTTTTCCTTCCCTGCGCGCTCAATGATGGCCGACATAGACTTCGGCTCCTCATGGAGGCTGCCTTGGGACATCATGAATAAGAGACACGACCTCTGTGATTTCCAGTAAGTGACAACAATTTACCATGGAGCTTTATTCGAGCATGACTATTCAATAAATCGATCGATTAGCTTATACTGTGTGCGGTGTGCGTAATACAGTGCAAAATGGACAGTGGCTAAGGTTCGGATCGTATTCCCCACACGACAACTCTTCAGTCCTCAAGCCTACCTTTTCCTCAAGTTGCTGGGTAGATCATCTTCCACAAAGCAACCGCCCCACCGCTATCTATCCATTCTCCGCATCTGTGTTCAAACTGACTAATAAAGCCCGCGTTCAAACAATCCAATCGGCCTCTTGCACCCGATCTCCGCTCTGTCCGAGAAATCACTCCTGCACTCCCATATGCATGTCTGAAACGACGTTCCAAGCCAACCAATCACAAAAGCCCCGAACATTCTACACCAAGTCTTACAATTTCCGTTTCTGGTTAGCGCAGAGCACTAACAAGTCCGTAGCGGCTCGTATATTCCGACATCCACTGTACTTTTTGCTCCGTCGTTCACCGCTCAGGATGCATTTCCCGGGATTTGATGGATCGAGATACTGCCGTCAGGTGATGTGTCCAACGAGATTGTGCCGGCTCGAAACTGAGGTTCTGCATCGTGTTGGAGTGTTGCGATACACTTCGGTGGAGTGGTTTGTGTTAAATCGTTCCTGTGGATCCCCTGCCAGAATATCGCGAAGTCCGCAGGACGCCTGAAGCTAACTCATGGGAGAACTGAGCAGATTGAGTTTACCGCCAATGACGTGCTTGTATGCGTGCATGAATCGTGTTGCGAGAAACCCAGTGCAAGAGTTTGCGGACTCCGTTATTGCAATGTCATCTTAGAGACCGGACGTTGCGCGGACTTCGGGTTAAGAGACGTGATCGACGCACACATGTGGGGATACGGAGTTTAAACAGATCCAGGTGCACTTCAGGGCTATTATTAGCTTTTTGAAAGGTGGGGAAGTGAGAAGCCACGTTGGACGAACACGGTGCATGTGGGGGTAAATGATCGCATGCTCGAATGCTGCCGTGGGTCACAATGCTGACAGCTAAGTGAATATCGTGCAAGTGCAGAGTTACGGGAAGAATAGAGATTCGTGCGTGTTTGGTCCGGAGATTCCCAAGGTTTGGCGTTGTATCGCTATTTCGCTGGGGATCGCCGGTCATTGAGGTGAAATTACTGTGTATGGCTTGCTGCGGTCCGATAAATTGATTCCTGTGACCAGGCAGTGACTAAACATGCATCATAAGTATCTGTAAAACATAAGAGATTGGGCATCTCTAGTGGTACTTTTTAGATCATAGAATTCAACCTCCCATTCCCATCTTCCGCGTCCTTTCCCGCCGTCTGCGGAAGTCCAAGAGTTGGGCCGCGACATCCCCCACCGCTTCCTCCCACGACCGATAGCGCCCGAGACCTAATATTGAGCCAGAATTGTTTGAATCTTCACTTTCAGGGCTTTGGGCTGTTTCCAAGCATGCTGAAAGCTGTGGGGCCAACTGGTCCGACTGCACAAGTTCTTCACACTCGGGGAAGCGTGCGGTGAGGTATTGTGCTATGATCAATGTTGACGGCATGGATCCGGCGGATAGATACACCCGGTTGACTCTGGTCATGGGGACGTGAAGGGCTTGAATGGTTGCCAAGGCAACGTCCTACCGCAGAAGTGGTCAGTCTCACTGATTTCGAGAAGAGTGGGTAATATAAAACGGATTTACCTACCCTGACGTCTGCATAGGAGTAAATTCCATAAGGAGGTGAAGGAACGGTCTCACTTGTCTGTTTGTTCAGTATATTCCAAATCTCGAGATTCGCTTCTTGGATGTCCACCCAATGATCCACGCCCCATATTGAAGGTCCGTAGATGGCGGGTGCAGAGAGAGCCACGAACTCGAAGGAAGTGTTCGAATCTTTTATCCAGTTGCAAATTGCGTCATATATGACATTATCGCTCGCCCGGCTCGCTTCAAGAATGTAATCGCTGTCGACACCTCCTATTTCTGGCTCTGGCACTGGCATGTTGATTGTATATCTTCGGGGGTGTCCTGAGGTAGATGGATTCGCTAACCACCCAGCAAAACGGGTCAGTGAGGAGACGAGTATAACTCTTCCAACCGCCGTAGATGCGTCCTTTATACTTCCCAGAATCCTACACACTCTTTCACTCTCCGCGGCAACGTAACGGGAGAGGCAGTCGACCTCCTCGTAAGCGTCTGCAGCGAGACACAAGATAACCGCTTCGAATGGATCCGCCGAGTCACTCAGAGCGTCTGAGAAGACTCTGGGTCTTGTTATCTCTCCCGACGGTACTACCAAGAAGTCCAGCACCGAAGAGTCGACACTAGGGTAGAGTTGCTGGATCCTGTGTGCCTCTTCTCGAGACTCGAGAATGGCTCGAACTCTCAAATTCGCAGACAGGGCTTGGTCGAGGATGTGAGAACCAACTAAGTGCGTAGCACCCACTAGAAGGATTCTTTTCATTTTGGCGGAATAGCGCAATAGCGGCAGGGCTCTCAAAACCTTGATCCGAGAAAGTGGTCTTCAAGGAAGAATTTCGAAAAGTACTCGTGTTCAGGAGATCTGTAATACCGAGGTTTACCGAGAAGCTGACTGGTAGGTAAGTGTGTGCAAATCCAGAAGCCATCTTGACATCTATCTATGGTTAGTTATGGCTAGTGACCGCGCTCTTGCCTTCGAAGTGATCGACTGTCAGCAGGCTTCATCTGGCTGACACCTGGCGACCCAAACTCAAGCCCGAGTGTGGGGCATGTTTGAAGCTCATCTACGCAAGCGGAACTCATGGCGATTGGCAGCTGACGTGTGCAATGGCAGTGCCATGTGGCTGTCGAACTGCACTCATCCCATCGGTGCAAACGTAAAAACCCTCAGTGTACAGTACTCACGGTGTTGCTTGACGGAGAACCTACTTTGTCTCAATCAGATACAACTTTGAATCAGGACTGACTGCCCTTCCCGTTTGGGTGGACGACTATCCTTCTAGCTTCACCGAGATGGCAGGCACCTCTGATGGACGGTTAGACTGCAGTAGAACGTTTGTCGCAAAATGATGTCCCAGTGTCGTCGTGGGAGTGAGGTTTGGGGTCTTCAAAATCTTTTACCTGGAAAGGTAAATCTTCAATGCACATAGACGCACCACCAATGTCCAACTCTTTCACCGTGCGTGCGCCATAACCCTCACCTCTCTCACTTCTCACTTATACACAACAACAACCCCGATTGTTTCCTATATAACCTATAATTATTCCCATAATTATCGCCCTGAATACAGGATAGCGAAAAAGGTCTAGTGGTCTCCAAGGCTGGAGTCAGGCAGTACTGCACTGATTCGGCTGCTCGACCTTTTTGCCCTCGAAAGGGCCCTGGTTCAAGTCCTACTGTGTCCATTCCCTTTTCTTTTTATTTTCCGTTTTTTTTTTTTTTTTTTTTTTTTACATTTGGGTGCCCAGGTGCTCTTGGGAGCTCTAGCATATCGATATGCGCGGCATGGGCGACACTGTTTTTTTCCAGGATCCATCCTGAGTCTACTATAAATCCAAATTTCTCGAAGGGCAGCGAGCGCAATAGCTTGCAGGATCTCGATTCAGCAATAAGGCGGCCTACGTAATTCGCAATGAGTATCAACTTTGGTCACCTCGATTACATTGCCCGGCTCCAGAATACGAGAGATCGACATGCCTGTATCCGATATCACAGCATATAACTTTGTGATCACCGAGCCAATGTGGGTAAGCTGCATGACCGTGTGCAGGTGTGTCGAGTGGACAATGCGTGGATACGAACACCAGTTGTGCCTGGCACTCTGTGCGCCGGCACTTTTTATCAGTAGGCCTGACTACTAACCCTCTGTCGCATTGAAACGAAAGAGCTCGGTGCACGGTGGGGATCTGGGATCTTCCGCTGGAAGTGTACAACACGGGGTGTGCACGAGAACTCAATGCATATGTAGTCCGTTCGAGCTCTATAGCATTATTGTACACAGCTGCTTTTGCTCATGTTTCGGTAGTCCTCTACTCAAGCATTGATGCTTGATTCGTGTACAAGACATCCACCACATTGCTAAGCTTCTCTATCGTCTCCAGGGCGGCATCGTAAGCCTGATCACGCTCAGACTCATCATAAACGATCAAGCAACCTGAACCCTGGTCCAACACTCCAATAATCACCTTATCAAGAATCATCTGCGAAAGCTTGCGCTCCACCTGCACGGTATCCAGCCCAACCATCTTCGCGACGTGGTCAATCTCCACTCTGCTAAAAGGCTCAATGACCTTGATGAGATTCTGCTCGAGCATGTTGTCATACAAGCGCCTGAGGTGACGAGCAACGAAGCGGTCGCTTCCGAGCTCCTGTTGGAAGTTGCTGAGGGCGGTTTCGTACTCTTCCAGACTCCGGTTCGTATGTGCTCGTGCTACGGCCTTCATGGCGTCCAGACTCTTTCCTGCGTATTTGATCGCGTGCTTCGAGGTCATGAGCGACGTCACGTCATCGCCAAGATTGAGCATGATCTTGCAGAGGAGCATGTACTGAAGTGCTGATGTTGCCTTCTGTGTTTCCTCCTGCGAGTGATACCCCTCCATTGCCTCAATGAAGTACGAGAATGCCGTGTTGAAATCGTTATCCTCGGCGTGCAACATCCCACTTTGCATGTCTAATCCGGCTTGGAGTAAAGGTGGTGTATAGACGGAGGCGGCAGATGTGCGTGCCGAAGTGAGGGCGGCTCGTCCCTTAGGAATGTTGCCGAGCGCATGGTAGACTCTTGACTCCAGCAGTTGTACCTCGACCAAAACCAGCTTGTCGTCTAGGCGCTTCAACTCCTTGAGCAGGCTATTGATGAGGTTGAGAGCATCGTAGTAGGACTGCTTCTGCATGTAGAGAGACACCAGGCGGGTCTCCAGATTCTGGCGCAAGAATCCCCTCCGCTCCGAGACGGCCCATTCTATACACGACTTGGTCACGGCGATCTGGATATCGGTGGTGTTTGGGATGGTGGTGAAGAGCTCGAGGAGTTGCCGGACTGGAAGTCGATTGTGTCAGTGGCAATATCGAGCACGCGCGGTCGTTCAGCTTCTACTTACCCAGTTTGGCGGTCTTTGCTTTGGCAAAAGACGACAGCACTGACCGTGTTTGCCTAACCAGCTCGGCGAGCGCGTCCACCCTCCTCTGGTCGCGGAACAACTCTCCGAGTCCCACCAGAGCCGTCTCGTAATTCTTGATTGCTGCATCATTCGAGCCCGGGGTTGTCGACAGCACTTCCTTGTATATCTGCTCTGCTTTGGCCGGCTCCGTCTTCGCCAGCTTCTGCGCCTCAGCTATCCTCTTGCTGGTATCCGCAACGGCCATGGCGGGAGGCAAGGAGCCTGATTCGCTGCGAGTATCTTCGGAGGAGAGAGGAGTCAGATTGGGGAAAAAAAAACTGAATGAACTGTAGCGAAAGGCGAGTGGGGGTTGGAGGTCGGATGTTGATGTAGTGGATGTCAATGGAGCTAAGCTTACAATCGACGGCGGGCGATCCGGAGGCCGGTCTGACCCTACTCCGGTGGTGCTTGGCGTTTTCCTCCACCCTTGCCCCAGCAACCCGATGTTTGGCCGTGGTCGAGCTTCAATGGCGGGAGCAAGCCCCACAGCTCACCCGAATAGCTTCAGTACGAATTGATATATTGGAGTTCAAATCTTCGCAGCCAGCGCAGCATTCATCCACCTCTTCCCTCTGTGATTTGACATTTCAAGCAGAGCCGGTTGCGCTGCCCGGGCGACCATTTGATGTGTTGTCGACCCTGCAGCCAATGACCTAACCGCTTGGCCCGTGCGTTCACAGGTGTAAACAATATCAATGCTGCGGCCACTACACCATCCCACCTCACCATATCTCACTCTACGCTCTCATCATTGCCCTCTACTCGGTGTGCGCTGGGTCGCCAAACCACTTTTTACCGTCACGAAACATTCGCTGGTCTTCGAGACTTGAACTCTTGCAATTGGCGTCCACATCATCCCACGCTTGCATTCCAACGTTGCCTTTTCGATCGAAATAGGTTCTCATAAACACAATGGCTTCTTCCGACAGGGATCCCTCGCGGGATCGTGAGCTAGTCAGGCACTCGCATTCTTTCTCCTCAGTACCAATGTACGTAGACATCTGCGACTGCATCTTTACCATCAAGCAATGGACCATTTACTGACGCCTCGTCGTTTTCGTCGTAGGTGGGATAGCTCGGATCCAGAACGTGCTCCCCCTCCATTACCTCTAAATCCAGGCTCGCCTGTCCTCACTACTCGCCCAAATACATCGGCCGCCATCGTCAATGCAGCCAAAGCACTGGAAGAAAAGGCTCGCGAGAGCCTACCCATGAGCTCATACACTACCAATCCTTTGCCACAAAGGTCACCTGAAAGGTCATCTGAACGGTCACTTATCAAGGGCGCACAACATAAGCGGATGCAGTCTCTGCAGACAACAAGTGTGCGCGATCTGAAGAGTTTCCTTGACGGTGTCAGGTCCCCGGAGCGATCACCTGAACGTCCATCGACGCGGTCAGGCACACCGTCCCGGGAGCCAGAGAAGGACTATCTCTCGGCGCGCCACAGCCCCTCTCAGATATCGACACCTACGCCCTCGAGTCGCGATATACTGAAGGACACACCGGCCTTGCGCCCTACATCTCGGCATCTTCAAAAGGCTATTTTGGGCGAAAACACGCCACCGTCGGCCACCATGCTGGCATTACAGACTATGACCGTTCCCCGAGAACTACTCGACCCTCCTATGCCTTCTACGACAACCTCGACTGCGAAAGAATCCCAACCTCCTCCTCAGTTGGAGGCAATCTCCAGCCAACTGCTCAGTATCACCAATATCGTATCCAACCTACAGAAAGACATGACACAGCTTAGCCGGCGCAGTAAGGACAATGCTTCCGACCTCATCAGCTTGAAGGAGGCAACGAGTGCCCGGGACGAGGATATCCGCAAATCTCTCAAGGAGCTTGTGTCAACGATGAACCAGACCGCCAACCTTGTCAACACCCCTGGGGAATTCTCGCGTTCAACCAGTAGCATTGGAATGAAAGACCCGCACATGACTCCGACTAAACAGTTCAGCATGGCGCGTATGACTTCGCCTAGTCCGTTCATGATGGATGAAAGAATTGGGAGCCCGAATCCTTACTCCGTGGAGGGTGCCGCCAGTGTAGCCATGCTTGAGAAGATCATTCGTGAAATGGTTACTAAAGATGGGCAGGAACGGCTTATCGCCAACCTCCAGACTCTGGTCGACAAAGCCACGGGCGAGACTGCGAAGAAGGTTGCTGAGCTAGCAGAGTTCGTCAAGCAGGGTTCCCAAAGTAGCGCTCTCGTGCCTGCTGCTAATTCGGGCATCCCCTCTGCCCAGTCAGCACCAGGCCCTAAGATAATAAGTGGCGATGCGACTTCCCCCTTTCCGCTTCAGAAGGTATCCGAGGGTAACAAGCCATATGCCAGTCCCAAGGCTGCCGATTTCGTCAGTGAAGAGATGCTGAAGTTTCTCCGGAAAATCAAAGATAGTGTCGCGGAGTCTGGCTGCGTAACCATGGGAACCAAGGCTATGATTCAGGATCTTCGAGGGGAGGTGCTCGGTATGGGTCGTGAGCTAGCTCGAAAGCTGGAAGAGGTTGAACGCTCAACGATTGGGGGCAAATCCATTGAATCCGGTCAACCAAATCCCGACATTGCCGCGGTCATTCAAGAGGGTCTACAGGATCTCAAGCAGCACATGGACGAGGTGATGCGTGAACGGAGACGACAATCGATCTCCTCTACGCTTACCCGGAATACCGTGGACAGTCACGAGGTATACGACGTAGTGAAGCATGCTTTGGCAGAGCGCGGATTGGATCAACATGCAGCTCAGCCTCTCCCAGTCGACAAGGAGGCGATCATAGCCGCTGTGCGTGAAGCCAACGAATCCTACAAGCCACATATTGAAGTCGAGCAAATCGGGCTAGAGCGAGACGAAGTCCTCCAGTGCTTGAGAGAGGGATTTCAGGAGTATCGTGGTTCAGGTTCCGTTACCAAAGAAGAGATTGAGCGCACAATCCAGGACGCGTTTCAGCACGTCAAGTTTCCCGAGCCGATCAATGAAGTACACGAAATTCGGGAGGAAGTGCTTATGGCTGTCCGAGAGTGTCTGGAGGACATCAAACCCAATTTTGCACAACCACAGCATCAACTTGATGGCGCCATCCGGGACGTCGTGCTACATGCTATCAAGGAGGGCCTGGCCGATCGTAATGGTCCGCAAGAGATAGAGCTTTCACAGGAGGTGCTCTATGAAGCGGTCAAGGCGGCCCTGGATGCCTCTCCTTTACGGCTTCAAGGTCAGAGCGATGACGTAGTCCAGCATCTGCATGCACTGGTGGACGATATGCACAACGAGTTCAAGGCATATTCCTCGGCCAACGGTCGGGATACGGAGCAGGTCCTTGATGCATTAAAGGACGGCCTTGATACCCTGCGCTCACAGATTGAAGCTTATATCGACAAGGCCCACGACGACACACAAAAAGACGAGGTCATCCAACAGTTACATGGGGAACTCGAGCGCTTACGGGTCGATATCCAAGCCTACGTTGCCGAAGGCCCGCGGGGTGACCAGGCATGGCCCCGGGGAGAAATGGTCGCTTTTATCAAATCTGAGTTTGAGCATTTGCACGAGTCCCTCTCCCAACAGTTACTTCCCACGACTCAGGATAAGGAGGAAATTCTTACAGCACTCAGCGCTGGTTTCGAAGGAATGAAATCCCAGGTTGTCACCCGTGACCTTGATCTGGACACAAACGATGAGATCAATGAGGCAATGAAGGAAGAGTTTGACCAACTAAAACAAATTATCCTTGGCGACACAGCAAGTCGCAAGGACGAAGTGATCCAAGCACTTCAGGCCGGATTTGCTGAAATGAGCGCGAAGTTTGGAGACGGCATATTAGTCAATACTCCAAATGACGACTTGCTGCTATCACTCAAGGAAGAATTCGAACACCTGCGAGAGACTCTGGGAGGGACACTTGTGAGAGCGAATGGCAGTGCGGACAAGGACGACATTATCGACGGAGTGCGTGAGCTCATGGACGGGATAGTCCCCCAAATTACCTCCACCCACGAAAACGCCTCCAAAGCCAACCTCTCAACAATCCTCCAAGAATTGGAAGGCCTCAGAGAATCGCTGGGCTCTACATTGGTACGTGCTGAAGGATCGGACGACAAGAATGATATTTTGGAGACAATCCGATCGGGTTTAGAGGATATTAAAGCGAACGCAAAGTCCATGGACATCAACGAAGAGCTTCTGGAAGCATTCCGTGGTGAACTGGACCAATTGCGCCAATCCACCGGGCTTACACGCCAACATGCTCGAGCTGACACCGAAGAAGTACTGGAAGCTGTCCGACTTGGTCTTGACGACCTTCGATCTCATCTGGAGAAGAAGCTCGACAATCCTGAGAGGCAAATGTCGGCCACGAACGAAATTCTGGATGCCCTGAACGACGGCCTGGAAGGTCTCCGAAATGATGTCACGAAGACAATCAATAAGCCCGTTGATATGACGGTCTCTTATGAGATCTTGGATGCCCTGAAAGACGGAATTGCGACCCTCCGCGAGGATATTGCTACTCTGAAGAGCAAAACCGAGCCAACGCCTGAAGAAGAGAACACACCAACAGGAAATGAGGTTGTTCTGGCGGAGGCCCCAGAGACGATCGCCAACCGAGACATCGTTGCGAATCCCGTGCGTCGCAACGACTTCGAGAAGATGGAAGTCATGCTTTCGCAAATTCAAGTCAAAGTCGAAGCGATGGACGCGAACATACAGAATCCGGCTCACGCCCAAGAAACGGCCGCCCCGCAATCCACGCCACTGGCAGACGAACTGACCAGCATAGAGCAAATGCTGAAAGATCTGCAGGCATCGGTCGTCCAGCTGCAGGAGCGCGAATTTGCAATCACTCTCGAAGGAATGGCCACCAAGGAAGACACTGATGCTATCGAAACGCTTCTGGACAACCTGAAGGCGAAGATTGAAGAGTTGAACCTTCCTGATCCTGAAAAGATGGTTTCAAAAGACAACTTGGATGATATCGAGTTGATCGTTCGCACAACCTCAGAATCTCTTGAGGCATTGTCTCAGAAAATCTCAGAAGAAGGTGCGACCAAGGGTGACGTCGCCGTTGTCCAGGTGATCGTTGATGATATCAAGCAAGCTCTGGATGAGATGAAGACTGCAAAACCGGATGAGGAAGAGAAGATCACCAAGACTGACGTGGATGATTTGGCTGCGCTTGTCTGCGACATCAAAGCGAAGGTCGATGACATGAAAATTCCTGATAGCGACGAGCTTCCTTCCAAGGCTGATGTTGAACAACTCATTGGTCTCTTACACGACTTCCGGGAGAGCCATGACAAGTTGAAGGAGACATACGAAGAGGACATCATGAAGACGGCCAAGAACTTTGACGACCGCAAAGCCGAAGCCCAAGGCCTCTCTGATACGATCACTGAGGTCAAGGTGATTTTGGACGAAGTCAAGGACGAAATTAAGGCAGGCTTGAGCGAGGGGGGGAGTATAGAGAGCCTTCGGGAGTCGTTCAAGAATCTGGAAGACGCTGTCGCCCTAAACTCCGGCCTTAGTGCTGATGTCAAGGACCTCATGGAGACAGTCTCTCGCGAATTCGAGCGTGCGCAAGGTTCCATCGAAGGTTTGATGAATGGCCAAGAGGAGAAATCCACTCTGGCGCTTGAGAAACAGGACGAAGCAAAGGAGGCTATCATTGCGGAAGTTGCCACAAAACTTGATGAACGGTTTGATACTCTTATGACCAAGTATGATGATGCACAGCTTCTTGCCGAAGAACAGACCAAAGTCATGAAAGAAAAGGCGGAGGAACAGGAGAAGATCCTCGAAAGCACGAGGGCAATGGCTGATGAACTTCGACTTACAATCGATACTCTTGGTGCTTCAATCACCGGCATGAATGATAGATATGAAGAAGCAACTCAGAAGTGGGCGACTGACTATTCAGCAGCCGTGTTTGGGAAGATCGACGATGCTGTTGCTAAGCTGGAGGAGCAGAAGATGGAGGAAAAGACGGAGCACTCGCATACAAGGGACGAGATTGCGAACATCGAGCGCATATTTAACGGTCTCCAGGACAACATCACCGAGTATCATCCTAAGTTCATGGTCATCCTTCGCGAGATCGAAGCCCTTGTCAAGCAACACTATGACCACGCGCAGAAGGCCAAGGAAGCTGCGGAGGAGCAGGCCCGGCTTATGAACGAAGAGGCTCGTGCCAGGGCTGAAGAAGTAGCCAGACATCTCAACAGTCTACCCGCATTGCTTCCCCCACCGCCTGCACCCGTCGAAGCCGTGGAGAAGTACGACGATGCCCAAGTGCAGGAGAAGTTGGACAGACTCATCGGTCACATTAGTGATGCAGAGAAGTCTGGAGCACACCTGGAGCGTCTTGATGAGATCCACAAGCAGGTCAAGGCTACAGCAACCGAGATAAGCGAGTTTGTGGCCCGACAGACTCAACTGGTTACGGACGGTAACGAAGCCAAAGAGCGAGAAGCGGAGGGGGTTGCACTTCTTCTGGAGCGGCGAATGGCACAAAAGGAGCAACTCGAGGCAGATATTGCCGAGTTGAAGGCTGAGAAAGAGCGTGTTGTGAGAGAGCTCAAGGAGGAGAAGGAACGTGTGTTGGCGGAGATCAAGGAAGAAAAGGAACGCACGGTACTGGAGTTGAAGGAGGAGAAGGGTGCTTTGCTTTCCGCCGTGGCCGCGTTGCAAGCGGAGCGTGAGAACCTCGCCAACCAGAAAGTGCGTCTCACTGGTGAAGTCTCCTCGCTCCACACTGCCTTGGAGATCCGAAGAGAGGAATTGCACTTGATGGACGCCAAGGCTGATGCATTGGAACGACGCATTCTCAACGGCATCATGGATCACTCTCGTGCTCTGATGATGGCCAAGGGAACATCAAAGAGTCCCATCAAACCCAAGAAGCGCATGAGCGTTGATGCCATCGGCGACAGTGCCAAAACGATGGCTCCTCCCAGTACAGCAGCGAACGGACTCTCCTTAGCGTTGAAGCCTCGTCCAGCAGTCCGTCGCAACGGTCCCGTGCAGAATCCGACTCGCCGCATTCTTTCTCTCAGCCAGATCAACCCAAACACTGCTGCCGGTGCTCAAGAATTTCCCAGAATGGGCAACTCAATGGGAAACAATGCCAATTTGAAACGCAGCCATTCCGTTAAGACGAATTATTTGCGCAAGTCGTCGTGGAATGGCAAGCCAATGACCGCAGTGGTAGACAAGGAGAATGAGGTCCTAAGCGAGGAGGACGAGACCGAAGAAAAGATGAACCCAGTTGAACCAGAGTTGAAAGAGAACCTCCCTGTAACTGACGAGAACAACCAAGAAGACAGCCACAGCGACGCCGGCACTGAACGCCGCCATAACGTTGCAGCAAGCTCCTACGCCGAGAGTTATGCTGACGGTGAGAACCCTAGCCTTGACGGTCGTTCTAGTTACGGGGGAGCTGGAAGTGAGTATACGTACGCTTCCGGGTCGTCGTACATGACTGGCAGTGACATGGATCGGCGCACATCGTACGGCTCAACAGCTGCGCGGTCCACCCTTCTGGACGACAATCATACGATCAACGAGGCAAGTGAAGATGATGGCTCGGAAGAGGAAGACGATGAACCCACGCAGACGCTCGCAGCCTCCGAAGCCCCACAGTCTGAAGCCAAAGGTTTCGAAGTCACGTCCTCGGAGGTCACGGCGTCAGAGGTGTCGACCAACTTGCTTCCCACGCAATCTGAGATCGAGGCCGCAGTCGAGGCGGTCAAGGAGGAAATGATGAGGGGTTATGCGGCGCCGAGCGATTCGGGCGTGGGGACGGATTTGGCGACGGCGCAGTTGGGGCATGAGAGTGAAGCGGATTACTTCAGGAGGGCGGCGGAGGAGGAGAGCACGGTTGGGTGAGGGAGATGGCTGCTTTGATGATTTCGTCGGAGACGTAGTGTCGCCGCTGCTTGGTTGGTGTGCTTGAGGTACCTCTTCCGGGGTACCTCCTACGGCGTGCCTCCCACCTGTGGTGACTTGCTTGCTGGCCGGGTTTCTTGATCGTTGAGGAACAGGATGGGGATCGGTTTTCGGGATCGATTCTTTGGGAAGTGCGCAGTTGGCGCGGGGATGTGAAATTGGGTTTTCTAAGGATTCTGGGTTTTCTTTTCCTGGCGGCTCTACTAGGTATCATGGCTAATGATGATTTCTTTATCTCTCCTGTCCGTCCTGTCTTCTTGCTCCTCCTGTGTTGCATAAAAAACGTGGAAGTGAACATCAATGTGAAAACCATACCATATTCCTACAACGCACCATCTCCAATTCGAAGAATGTAACCCTTCATAATTCCCAGCCTGTCATTGCCGCGAGAGCTCTGCCTGGTTTTCGAAACAAAAGGGTCCCAGTTGGTATGGGGATACCGACTGGTTACGTCCATCTTCGCCATCTGAGTGGAAATCCATCATTCATGGGGGAGCAGAAACGACGGTCCAAAGACAATGGCGTTTAGTTCGTGCCGTTTCCCTTAGCTATTGTGGAGAGAGAGGGGAGGATTTGATCAGAAGAGGGGGTCAATGTGTCGATCAGGTAGCACAAGCAACAGCGTACAGCAAGAACCCTTCCGTCCACATCAGCCACTCAAAAACTTCGTATGGCTTCCTTTAGCCACCACAGGCCACTCAGCCTCCTCCTTCCCCTCCACCACCTTCCGGATCGTGACATTCGTGAACGCCATTCTCTTCCCCACCTTATCCACCTGCGCCTCAATCTCCACAACCTCGCCCTCCCGAGCCGTCCCTAGGTACGACACATGGATGTCCGTGCTCACGCCCGTCTTGTCTCGCAGATCGTACGCGGCGATTGCCAGGCCGCCGGCCCAGTCGACTATGGTGGCAGAGACGGAGCCGTGGAGGGAGGAGTGCGAGTTTAGGTGGTTGTGGGATAGTTGGAGGCGAGCGCGGATGGTGCCTTTGGAGGCGTAGATGAGAGTGGTGGAGGAGAGGAGGAAGGTGTAGATTGGGGAGGAGGTTAGGCGGGTGGAGTGGAAGAATTGGACGTGTGCGAGTGTGGTGGGATCGGAGGGGGGATGGGGTGACATTTGAGGAGAGTGGAGGGGAGGAAAGAAGGGGCGTCTGGTTAAGGGAATGAAGGTTTCAATTGCGCAGGTGGGAAGGACAGCAGTTTATGACTGAGCGAATGTTTAAATGACGGAACAAGGGAATAGAAGAGAGGTTACGGAGACGAGATGAGGATGGTTGATGGTTGAAGTGTGGGTGGACATCGCGAAGTTTATTGGAGATCGACGGATTTGACGAATCGGAGACTCGTTTTTCCGTTTCCCTGGGGATGGTGAGACCTCAGGAGAGTGGTGTGACGGATTACGTTCACGGATGCTTTGCTGAAGCTACATGCGTGTATTTCTAACGTTTTCAATGTCATGCCCTCTTGAAGTTTGTTCCAAGATTTTCACCTCGATGTGCGCGTGGACGCCTCCGGCCTCAATATGAGCGAGCCTATTCAGACGTGCCCGAGCGCCCCAGATGAACCTCCCCCTGACACCCCGCCGGCATCAACCTCGAAAGTGGCCCGAGAAGATTCGAAAGATGAGCAGGAAAATCCCTTTGCGCCGACCCTAGACTTGAAATCGCTCACGGACCGCACGTTGCGCTTCTTGGCGACCGCAAGCAATGAAACACTCGGCGCCTGTCTCGTAGGGCTCGGAGCGGGAACGTATATTGTACTGGGAAGAGTTGGACTGATACTGATTGGAGTTGTGGGTGGTGTGGTGCTACATGCGACTTGGGAGGGTAGTCTAGCTGTCAAAGATGGGGAAAGGGTACCAAAAGAGCTGAGGGTAGATGTTGCACGCAGACTGCTGGATTGGAGGGGGAGGGATACTTCCGAGAAGAAGGCAGTGGACAACGAGGACGTACAAGTAGATCTGAAGCTTCTCACTGGAAGGGAGCTGGATTACTCGGACTTTCGACCAGAGACTGCCGCTGCATTAACGGACCTTACCGACGCCGTTATCAGAGACTACGTCAAGTATGTATACAGAATAAGGGAAAGGAGGAGACTTGGAGACTTACCTTGCGCAGATGGTGGTATTCACCCATTCTACCCTCCGAACCCACCTTCCCCGCAGAATGTCGCCAAACTCTGACCGCATTCATGATTTCCGTATCTTCTCATCTTTCACGAAAACGACCTGCTGATAGTTTCGTCGACTTCGTTACGCGCTCTTCGTCCTTTATGATCATAATCTTCCAAGAACTGTCTGTCGCCCTGGCCGCGTCTCCGAGCGCATCGGTCGCTGAAGCCGTGGACGGTTATCTCGAAATGAATCCAGAGTGCACATTGGGGAATATCCTGGACAACAAGTACCAACAGAAACAGTTTGACATGGCCGCCGATGATATACTGCAGAGCTACTTGGACCCAAAGACATACAACTGCAAGCCGGCACAAGTATTCCTCCGGCAAATACTAGCGAAGGTTGTCTTGGAGAAAATCGTCGTGAGCTGCTCAAAGCCGGAGTGGATCAACAGCTGGATTGTATACCTACTCGAAGAAGGCGAGCCGGAGCTCATGCATGCGATTGATGCTGGGGTTGAAGAGTCCTCTGGCCAGTTGCAGAACGTGAAAAGTGCTGTTGATAAGGAGGAAAAGCTGGCAGAGGAAGCAGCGACTTCGGAGCAAATTCGGCGTAATCGTGCTGTCAGCAAAGCGCAAGAAGCTATGGATGAAGCTATGCGGGAGGCACAGCGTCTGAGCCAGATGATTGCTGATGAGGAAGCAAGAAAATTGAAAGAGCAGGAGTGTGCTTTGACTGCCAGCCTGCATGATGATAAATCCGAGAGTACGACACAGGGGGTTGTTACGCCGACTTCATCACAGAGCGAGACATTGGGCTACTCCGATGCCGCGGACCTGGGCATATCGAATGTACCGGCTCAAACTCCCTCACAGATTAATGCGTCATCACCGACCAAGGCAGAGGACTCGCCAAAACAGGAGGCCAAACGCGCCTTTACAAGTTTCGACCAGATCGTGCCGAACCAGCCTCCCACAGCACTGATGGCCAACCCACCTCCACCATTGACTCTTCACAATTGCAAAATCTCAATTTTTGATGATTCCGTACCAGGAGAGAAGGGCAATATCAAGAGCAAACCAACGGCAGAATACTTGATTCAGATTGAGCCCGCTTCGAATCACTATTCCGGATGGATGACGGTGCGCAAGTATACCGACCTTGAAACGTTGCACGAAGTCCTGCGAAGGATAGCAAACATTACAGGTACCTTTGGCTTCACGGAGGCACACTCGACGCTTCCCGTCTGGAAAGGTCATACCAAGTCTTCTTTGCGAGGGGAACTGGAGCGGTATCTCAACGATGCTGTGAAGTATAAGCCTCTTGCGGAAAGCGAGGGTATGAAACGGTTCTTAGAGAAAGAGTCACAAGTCAGCAAGTCGCCTGGGAAGGGATTTCCTGGTATTGGTTGGCCGGGGCAGACCTTCGAGACTATGGGAAAGGGCATGATTGATGTATTGACGAAAGCGCCTAAAGAGGTGGCAGGAGGAGGCAAAGCGCTCCTTGGCGGTGTGACGGGTGTGCTTAACAGCGTTGCGACGCCGCTTGGAGGTGCAAGGAGGAATAGAGAGTCGGTTCCCACCGATATAGGAACCGTGAACCGCGCAACAACAGCGCCGAGTCCATCCGCGCAACAGCCCATACAAAATCGCCACGGTCGTGCGGAGAGCACGGTGTCCGAACTGCCCACCCATATCAGAACCGAAAGTATTATGTCATCTTTCAGTCGCCGCACTAGCACCGATTCCCTTCGTGTACCCAACTCACCCATCATTGACCAACAGCCCCAACGTGAGGCTCCAATGGAGCGCCGACCAAGCTTGAATCCGGATGGGGATGGGAAGCGCTCTAATCGTTCTTCTGTCTACGGTTCACGAAACAATAGCCGTGCTCCCTCTGTTCGCGCAAGTATGGATCTCTCGCCCGTCATGGGCGGAGATCAATTACTGAATCTACCGCCTATGCCGTCGGATATTCCAGATGATTATGTCGGAAACGAGCCGCAACCTGCGCTCAAGATGTCGTCATCTACGACTTCGCTGCTTTTCCAGAATGCCAGCGATATTCCGCCTCCACTTCCCCGGCGAACATCAGCAACGAGTCTGACATCACCTTCGTCCCTCAACAGATCCCATCCTCAACCTTCAAGAACTTTCCCAACGCACTCCAGTCACAAATCCGCTCCAAAACAACGCAAACCGCATGCGCCTCTCACCACTCAGGAGACCACTGTGCTTATCGAGCTTTTCTTTGCCCTCACACAAGAACTCTACACTCTTTCCTCCGCATGGCAAATACGGCTTACCCTCCTCTCAGCCGCAAAGTCCTTCCTCCTCCGTCCTGGAAACCCACAACTCGCTTCTATCCAGCAGCTCTTGCAATCAACTGTCCTTGACGCAAATACTTCCGATAGCGCGATTGCTTCCTATATCCAAAAAGTCCGACAGAACGCACTGCCGACGGAGGATGAACTCAAGGCGTGGCCGGCCGAGATGGACGAGGCTGAGAAGACGAAGCTGAGAGAGAAAGCGAGGAGGTTGCTTGTGGAGAGGGGAATGCCCATGGCACTGAC
Organism: Westerdykella ornata; assembly: GCF_010094085.1. Taxonomy (NCBI): domain Eukaryota; kingdom Fungi; phylum Ascomycota; class Dothideomycetes; order Pleosporales; family Sporormiaceae; genus Westerdykella; species Westerdykella ornata. The sequence goes on from NW_022986891.1 coordinate 56,122, forward strand.
GAGCGTCATGGGGCAGGCGGCGAGTGGCGAGGCTCTCGGAAGGGTGTTTGATGCGTTGCAGGTGGAGAAGGTGGCGAGAGGGTTTATGTTTGGGCTTGTGGTGCAGGGGTTGAGAGGGCTTACGCAGTAAGCTAACGATGATGGTAGATCCAAAGGGCTTGAAATGATGATGATCGGCATGGGAGTGCTGTTTTGTTCTGGTCATAGGTTACGGATTGGTGTGGCATGGCACATATGGGCATGGATTGCTATGGGGGTTCACCGCGATGAATCTCTTGTTAGAGGATGACTTAACTTTGCCAGCGCTGTATGTTGCTTTGGTCTTCTGTGGCTCCTGCGGTGCGGTGCCGCATGTATAACTAATGTATTATATCTGAATTTTTTGATAATGACTGGCCTTGCCAGTGGCCAGTTACTTGATAGTCGACTAGGAGGAGTTAAGAGAAGCAGATGGATTAAGACTAACAGTTTAACTGTCGGAATATTGATCAAAACTCTTAACGCAAAGAGAGAGGGCAGCCCGTGTTTTCTTGAGCGCGTAGAGTACCCTAGATAAGCTTTAGGATTTTGAGATACTACTACGGTACTTTTACATATCTTTTGTCCCCTCGTTTATAATTACAGTTAATATCTCTCCCCTTTCGACCTCAACGATTTGTACTTATCTCCTCTCCGCTCCCGTTCCAGCAAGTTTACTCATATCTCAGACTCCACTCAGTTCCACACCACCAATCCACACCTTCTTGATTTTTCTCGTAGCTTTGATATCCGCAACCGGATCGCCCTCTACCAGCACCAAGTCCGCCCTCATACCCGGCCTGATTACACCCCTATCCCTCAATCCAAAATACTTCGCTGGTAGGTTGGTTGCGGCTCGCAACGCCTCAGCATTGCTCATCCCGGCCTCAACCAGGTTTTCCATCTCGTCGTGGATGCTGGTGCCAAAGGAGACACCGGCGGGAACTCCGGGAGCAAGGTTGGCGTCTGTGCCTGTGAGGATGGGGACCCCTAATGGATTGGAAGATAGATTAGCTTGTGTTACTTCGTTGGTATGTGAGCGAAACAGGAGGGGAAATACAGTTGAACGTAAGAGCTGCCATGAGGAACTTTTTTTGACATGATGTTATAGTTCGAGTGAGTCAAGGATACGACGTACCGGCTTTGTGCAATGAGCGTACTGTCTCCAGCGAGGCTCTGAAGTTGTATTTCCGCGCGTTATTCTTCGCAGTCGTCCGCATCATGGTAAGGGTAGGAGTGACGACCTGCCGGTTGCGCAGTATAGCTTTGATCATGGACGCTCCTATCGGTTTATCGAGAGGTGCGTGGTGTATATGGTCGGATTTCGCAAGAATAGCCTGACCATACGCTTCAAACATCGAGGCATGAGTAATTGTCGGTTTACCCACGCGGCGAGCGGCTTTAACTAAACTGGTCAACGTGTTCTGAGACAGGCCTGGGGTTTCCGCGACGAGTTTGAAGTAGTCTGGATTCGAAGCTAGTTGTCGATGCGTCCAGGTTGGCACTTCTGAAGTGCTGTTTATGAGGATGGATCCTAGTGATGGGTCCACCCGGGCGGTTATATTGCCGTGAGCACTATTTGGTGCGGAAGCAGGGGCGCTGGAGAACAAGAGTGAGGGAAGCCCATCGTTGCCTTTGCCTCCGAGCGAAGTGCACATCTCAGCCGAGTAACATGCCATTACATAGCCAGTGGTGACGCCATTTTTGGCCAGGGATTCTAGATCGGAGACGTTCATTGGGTGGATGTGGGCGTCTATGAATCCAGGAAGGAGGACGGCTCCTCTCCCATCGATGTGTTTAGCGTTGGTCGCGTCGGTACCTATGAAGGTGCCGTCGATTATGACGGTGGTAGGTCGTGTGAGTTTGTGGCCATCGAACACACGGACGTTGTCTAAAGCGATCTTTTGCGGGGAATGGTAAACGGAATGCCGCTTTGCGAGGGCGCCTCTATTTGAGGAAGCGAAAGAAGAGAGGTCTTGCAAATCGCCAGCGTAAGGGAGTCCGCAGGCGGTGATTGCTTTGATTAGAAGAGCATTGCTTAGGAGGAAAGCTATGATCGGATTAAACGGCATGATGTTAGTGTTGTCAAAAACGAAACGAGCGTTTGGAGTAGGATTGGAAGCAGAATGATTGAAAAGAGTGAAGGGCAGATGTCGGCTCGAAGATTGAAGAAGAATTAAGTTACTTATTGGATTCTACCGATAAATACAGATATAGGGGTAGAAGAGCTACATGGACCCTCATTACCAGCGGGCAACCTGGACTCTGGTATACGGTGTAAAGGGGGCGAATAATGGGATGCTGCGACTACCAAGTAGTTGGACTAACGACGTGACGGGCCTTGACGGTGAACGGTAATAGGATGGGAGGGATGATAAACACCGATCGGGATTCGGAATGCGGCGCCGTTGGTCGCCATTCGGGTGATAAAATCCTTCCGAGAGTTAAAATTGCAAAGTACAGACGTCACCATCCGCACAGGCAATGATGTACGTGTTTCTTCAACGCCCGACTAAACATGCGCGTACTCCCATTAACGTCAAATCACCCACTTCAATGAATCCAATTGGCTGGAATCGTCTGGCCACTGAAGAGGCGTGTTCGAGGCTTACAGTTCCTTCCTAAAAGCGCTTTAAGCTAATTACAACATCAGAATTATCCCTGCGACCCTTGGGTGTTCAGTCGGACTTGCAGGATCCGGCATCTCGACATGGTCCTTCACATGGATGAGTACGGGAAGTGTCGCGAAGCATTATGAGAAACCTTGAGTTCAGATAACACCCCAAGAAGGCTGCACACTAAATTAGAGGCCTAGAATCCAACGCCTTAGCACAGTCGCGATGTTAGTGCTATCTTTTCTACATTTCCCTCTTTTTATCTCCGAAAAAGGAGCTGCATTCTAGATAAAGGAGCAGTTAGGCGTTACGCTTATGGTTAGAAGGGTAAGTGTTCGTGGTTAGGAGGGTTAGGGCTTGTACAGTCTCCGTTTTCCTGTGCGGTGTAGGTGTTTTCATAGGGTGGTCCCCATTAACTCGTGGGGTGGTGCTTAATACCTATATACCTCCCAGAATCATGATCTAAATGGTCGACACAATCCGTGACTGGAAGGCAATGCCAATCCCCTATAACGTAACGGATAAGCGGGTTCCGCATATATCAAATTCCAGCTTGCGAAGAGAGGTCAAGCCTGAAGAATATCTAAAGAAGGTGGTAGGGATACAGCCTCACACGTCGAGGTTTTCACAGCTTGATCGAACCTACCTTTCTGTTCTAGAGCAGCAGAAGGAAGTGCGGCTACACGCATTCCATGTAGGGTGTCGGATAGACGCATCGCATTTTTTGACGACGTCCGTATGCCTATGGCGGTTCGCGTCTGTGTACTGTTTCTTCCTTCGATCAATCATCTAGATCTTGTGAACGAACGGGATTGATATAGTGGAGACGCACATGTTAGCATTCTCAGTCAGTCAGCCCACCCCTCACCCTCAACCCCCTCCCCCAAACCCACAGCACTCCCGTCACCGGAACCCCCAGCCCCAGCCCCATCAATCCCAACATCGTATTCCCCCAGCCATACCCCATCGCGTTATACATGGTCGGCGCAAACAGCGGGAACAAAAACGCCGTCAAACTGCTCGCGAACTGCGTCGCCGCCATCGCGCTACTCGTATGCTCAGGATATGCATCGATGACGTACGCCTGGAGCGCCATGCTGCGAATCTGCATGCCGAATGTGGTGAGGAAGATACCGGCGTCGACGGCGATCCAGTGGGTGCGGTGGTGGGCTGTCCACCCGTACAGGAAGAGTCCGAGCGGTGCGATGAACGCACCGGGGAAGGTGAGCGGGATGCGGTGTTCCGGCTCTAGATGCTCGCGGTCAGGATGCCGAGCTTTGGTGCGGCGGTAGAAAGCGTCCATTAGGGGGCCACCGAGTTGGCTGCCAGCCACTTCGCCGGCTGCGCAGGCGATGTAGTGGAGGCCGCTGAGCTCGACAGAGAAGTGGTAGTGTTGCGTCCAGAGGTCTGCGAAGCTGGAGAGGACGATGTATAGGACACCGTAGTAGAAGGCGGATACGAGGGAGGTGATTTGGATGATTGGGTGGAACAAGAGCAGACGGAGCGGACGGGTGAGGGCTTTTGTGAGGATGGAGAGAAGCGAGGTTTGAGAGTCCATGCGCTCTTGAAGAGTGTAGTATTGCATATCACCGGTCTTGCGCCGTAACTTCTCGGCTCGTCGCTTGAGAATGTGAACGGCGTGTGTTTCGCGGAAAGCGGTGAAGGAGACGAGCATCATGCTGGCTTGGAAGATGGACGTGGACCAGAACATCCATCGCCAGGTTGTGCGACCAGCCATGAAGCCTCCAATGATAGGTCCTAGCACAAATCAGCATCATAATCACTCTGTAGTGGGAGGGTTTTGGGAACTTACCAACCGCGGCCCCAAGCAGCGGAATCAACAGATACACGCCCAAACTCCTCCCCCTTTGCTCCGGCCTCCACACATCCCCCAACACACCTCCCGCAAGCGCATACGCACCACTAGCCCCAAGTCCTGCCAGAAACCTACTTGCAATAAGCACCTCTTTCGTCCGCGCAAACCCACACAGCACATTCCAAACCAAAAACCACACATTCGACGCATGCAATATGCGCTTCCTTCCATATACCTCTGACAGTGGACCAATAAGGAGCGGCCCAAACGCAGTCGCAAGGAGATATATGGACAGCGCCATGACGGCTTGGGGGGAGTTCATGTGCAGTTCGTGGGATATGGTGGAGAGTGCTGGTGCCATAATGGTGGATACCATGATGCGGTTGAAGCCCGTGGCCGAAACCACGTCTGTGACGGCCCATTTGCGGCTTGTGGGCCAGTCTTTAGGGTTGGAGGTGTCGATGGGTTGGGTGAAGTCTACAAGGAAGGGGTCGTTGGATTCGTCATTTTTGATGGGTTGGGGGACTTGGGCTAGTTCAATGGTGACTGGGATATCTTGCGTGATTTCGTCGCGCGCAGCGACTTCGTTGGATATTGAAGTCATTGGGACGTACTACGAAAATTTGGAGGGGAGTTCCAGCGAGGTTGAGACGAGAGTCTATATGAGATGTGGGCGGCAGGCGGCAGGCGGCAGGCGGCAGGCGGCAGGCGGCAAGGAAGATCTGATAAGCCTGAAACGTGAAGGATTCACACCCATCGAGGTCAGACTTTGGACCTGCCCACTGTAGTAGACTAACAAGGGTAAATGTTTGAAAGTCCCCCTATTCCCGGAGGAGCGCACCGATTACAGACGGTTGCTGCAGGGTGTGTGTAGAAACCTGCCTTGCAAAACGGCAACATTAGAACAAATTTTCCGCTTAGAATTACAGCTCTAATTTTAAAATACTGTTTTGTTGCAACAAGAAAAGACCTCAATTAAGGTCTTTTTTAGTACATAATTCTTGCTATACAGCCTGCAGGAGGCTGTAAATGGAACTAGAGGTGCGTCTTGTTGCAATAAAACAGTATCTTTAATTTAGAGCTGTAATTCTAAGCGGGGAATTTGTTCTAATGTTGCTGGTCTTACGATCTATGCCCGGTTCCAACTTAGATCGGCACAAACTTGACTCGAACAGTACAAACTGCACACGGCAACGTCAAAGTGTGCAGCATAATGCGTTCAACGCTCCGAAGAATCGAAAACCACGATGTTCAGACCGTGATATTGTAGAGTCGTGAGAGGACATCTACGGATGAGGTTGATTTAAGAGAAGACGCCAGAGCCAAAAGGGCTTAGCTGCTCGGACTTTTATCTGCACCCGCGAACTGGAGTCGCAGTACTGCAGCTTCTGCCCCATTGATACCTTCCCTCCCATGCGTCCATCTTATCTTCATCCGATCCAATGCTGATTCCGACATCACCAAGACGTTCCAAACTTTCTGTCCCGTATTCAATAATGATGAGACCGGCTCGCAAAAACGTTGTATATCTCGACTCCGACACGTACCTCGGCTCATGCCCCACACCAAACAGCTGTGCCCTACGGTTAGCAACACACGTCTCCCACGACTACAGTTATCTACCACATTTTCTGGAAGTCCGGAGTCTTGAACACCAGCTATACTAAATATTCCAAAATGGCGTCCCCAGTCCTTGAGTTCAACTACGACGTCCGTCCTCTCCCAATCTCTCCCTTTGTTCCTGACTAATTATAACCACCCATAGATTTCCTGCCCCTTCGCCTACATCGCCTCCACCCGAGTGGAAGCCCTCGCTCAACGCACCTCCGCAACGTTAATCTGGCGCCCCGTCCTCCTCGGCGCTATCTACCGTGCCACATCCGCTCCCCAAGGTGCTGCTGGCTCTGCCTCCGATGTCTACAACCCTACCAAGAAAGCTGTAACGGCGCGGTCGATGCAACGAACCCTCAAGCGCTATCAAATCGAATTTAACCAACCGCCACAGCATTCTAGGAAGAGCGTCAATGCATTGAGGTTGCTTCATTACGTGGGTCAGGAGCAGAGGCCGAAGCTTTCAAAGGCATTGTTTAGAGCGTACTGGGTTGAAGGCAGAGATGTTGCTGATTCGAAAGTGTTGCTGCAAATTGTGCGGGAATGCGGTATCAGTGGGATTGACGAGAGTGTCTTCAGATACGCACGCGCCAGAAAATTCTTGGAGGAGGCAACTGCAGAAGCCATTGAGCGCGGTGCTTTCGGTGTCCCGGGATTCTGGATTCCCCAGGCGAAATGGGCTGATGCCAACGGTGAGGAGCACGTTGGCCGGTTCTACTGGGGCCAGGACCGAATGCACTTTGTGGAGGGGACATTGCTTGCAATCAAGAATGGTGGGCAATGGAAAGATGTCGAAGGGTTGAGGAGCCTGCTTCCTCGATGCATTGGATCGAATAAGCCTCCGGCAAAGACTCGTGTGGAATTCTGGTATGACTTCAGCTCTCCTTGGGCATATCTGGGATACACGCAGCTTCAACGTCTTCAGCGCACGTTTGGCCCTGATCTAGAGGTGGTTATGAAGCCCTTCTTGCTGGGTATTCTGTTCAGAGAGTGAGTCCCATTCATACTATAATAGCACAGCTACTAACATCCAGCTCAGAATCGGCGCGCCTAACCTCCCCATGGCCGCTGTCTCGGCCCAGAAAGCCGCTTGGTCCCGTCAAGACCACGCCGACTGGGTCTCGTTCTGGAACGCCGTCAACGAGCAAGAAGGCCGTCCCGACAAGCCCATCAACTTCCACTGGGCATCCATCTTCCCCATCCGCACCCCTACCGTTCTCCGCTGCGCAATGGCCGATCCAAACTGCGTTCCAGCATTGTGTAAGTGGCCGATTTCTAGTCATCAGCAGATTAGCAAAATGCTGACATATCTAGACCGCGCCTGCTGGGAACAAGACGCCAACGTCTCCGACGACAACGTCCTCTCCTCCGTCCTCACCGCCGCGGGGTTCAACGGTCCCGAACTCCTCAAACGCGCCAACGCCCCCGCAATCAAGACCCAGCTCCGCGAAGCCACCGCCGAAGCAAAGGCCGTTGGCATCTGCGGCGTCCCGAGTTACCGCGTGTTCAGGCAAACGGAAACCGGGGAATGGAAAAATTTAGGAGGGATTGTGTGGGGCCAGGATCAGATGGATGTTGTGGAGGATTTGATTGCGGGTTGGGATGATGAGAGGTCGGATTTGAATTTGAAGGCGGAGCCGAGGAAGGTGCAGTTTGGGAAGATGGGGGCGAGGCTATAGGGACTTGGTCATGAAAACCATGGCGGAAATACGCCGTCTTTAAATCTCCCGTAGCCTGAATACCGATCACACGGGAACCTTTCAGGTGGCTCAAGAAGAATGGTCACATGCAATGTGCGCTAATGAGCAGATTCTCTTCAAAATTACGTCCAGATATTGCGTCCGGAAAAGTTCGCGAGCTCTGCAACACCACGCTCTATCGTACAGTACGACTATTTAGTTTTGCCGCTGACCACCACATTCCCCTACATCTTACTCCAACAGCACATCCAAATCTCTCCTCCCACCTAACCATAGTTGAACGGGTTCCTGCAGAGTGGACAACTGCTCCCTCCACTCGTCTTAAACCACTTGAACAAACACCCACCGTGAAACAGATTCTTACAGGTCGAGCACCGCTTATCCGGCAACTTCTTATCACTCCCCACAATACTATAGCAAATCGCGCACTCTGTCATACCCTTGATTGCTCCCTCCACATTCCTCTTAAACGTAGTGAGCGCATCAATCAAGCTACCATTGAAAATAGTAATGGCTCCGAGTGAGGTGCGCAGCCATGACTGCCATCTTTGTTCGTTGACAGCGACGCGGTTGATGCCTTCGATGATGGCGTTGGAAAGGGGGAATGCGGGAGGGAGAGTAATGCGCATGGACATTGTTTGTTCGTCGACGACGTAGGAGGTTATTATCTCACGGGTGCGATGCGAGACCTTGACGGTAAAGTCGGACTCTGTTTCAGTCTCGGAGAGCGAGTTGGCCCATTCGCTGACGGAGTTGAGGGCGGCGGTTATGACGGGGGGTGATACCTGAGGGAAAGTTAGGATCGTCTTCGTCAGTCTAAGGGGACGTGAACGCACGTATTTCTCTGTCCAACCTTCAAGAGTTACCACCACAGGGCGGGACTTGCAGTCTTTCCACCACGCCTTTGTTAATGCCGGAATATGCTCCAGGCAGAGGAAGTAAAGATGGGTGAGTAACCACTGAGCATCGCGCCTCGGAGGCTCCACATCAGGAACGTACGTCGTGATGTCCAGCTTGGATACATCCGCAGGCTTACTTTTAGAGTGTCCAAGGAAATCGAACGTAAAATTGAGCAGGCCAGGAAGGTAATCACCTTCTCGAATATGCTCAATATAGTCATTCTTGACTTTGAAGGACTGAACCCAACGTTAGCAACGATCGGATATAGCAACGACAGGACTGACAGAGTTTTCAAAGTGGTCAAAGACAAGCAACCAGCTTAGCAGATAGCCTCTTAATGGAAGAGGTACGTTTCGCTCGAAAGTGGCATCTGCCAACGCCGCAACGGTGGGGGCCTCAATGATCAATGAAAGAAGCTCTTCAGGCAGCCGAGCAGTTGTTTTCTCCAACGCAGCCTCGATAGATATCTTCTCTTGCGCAGCGGGAATTTGCTTGTGCAAAATATCAAATGCGGTCTGCTGCACAGGCTGAGACTCCACATACAGGAGCGGAAATAGATCCTCCATCGATTCCAGATTCTTGAGTGACAGTTTCGCGATCTGTCTTGCAAGGACTTCATTGACGATCTTCAGAGGCTGGTGAAAATCATCTGAGAAGTGTTGAGAGTGCTTGAGGAGGTTGATGAGACCCGCTGCCACGTCTTCTTCTGACTCCTTCCAGACATCCACCAGGTCATCGTTCGGATCCTCGGAATGGACCAGGCTGCGGAGCTGATCGTACAACTTGAGAGATGCGTGAATTAAGGGGACATAGCTGTATGCTGTTAGTCAAATCTCCGCCTTGGGGCGTGGAAACACACCTGTCCATGCCTGATTCGCGGTCTCCAAGCTCGGTAGCCATTTTCCATGTTGCGGTCAACGCAGTGAGAATGTCTCTCCAATGATCTCCATAAATGTCGCTCATTAAAGGGAGTACTGAGGCCAACGCACGACACAGCTCGGCGCGAATCGGCAATGACAGGGAGTAATCCTGTAACCATGGGACCACGTGCTTGACGAAGAAGATTAGACGTTGCTTCGCAATGCTGTCTGAAACCCCCTGTTGCCCAGATAAGATGGCGTTCAGAATGACCAGTTGTCGAAGCCCTTGTAAAGGAACGTCAGCAGGTTCATCATTGTAATTGCGATTTATGTACGCACCTTCATCTGCCTTGACTTGCACATTGAGGCCAGTCAGATCAGCAACTAGTTCGTTACACAGTCTTTCGGATGCTCTAGATGCGACCAACTGCTCCCCGAACGCATGCAAAAATCCGAGTAGCGCAAGAGTGCCTGGTATAGTCAGATAATGTTCTGAGTTGTGATGATTTACCTGCCTTTGCTCTTCCGGGAATTCCTCATGGTGCTCTGGAAATCCACCCCCTGCCTGTTGTGCCATCCGTTGTGCTCGATAGAGTCGGACATTGTAACGCTGGCGGCACGGATAGTATAATAAGCCCTGGGACATAGATCGGACTCGGCATTGAGAAGTACACCCACCGCCCAGTCCAGGAACGGAGATTCCGAGGCTCTTTGTTCCACCTGAGCTGTGTGCGCCAATATTTCTAGGGCATCGGAGAGAAAAGCGGTAGCTTCGACCTCCGCGTCGGTATTGTAGTTTGCCCAAAGATGGTTTGCACCGGCGAGGCCAAGATTGTCTGTAGCTAGCTGGACAGTGAGTGCAAGGTTGCGAAAGATACAGCGGCGTTCAACGGCGGGTAGTTTGTCGAGTATTATGGCCGCATTACGCTCCTTAATGATCTTCGTAACATAGCGGGTAATGCGGTAGGCAGGAGAGTAGCCATCCGCATCGCGTGGCACTTTGTGATAGCTAACCTGATTTTGCTGTACCAGGTAAACAGCTCCTCCCAGACGATTCGTAATCGCCAACGAGGACTTTGGTTGGATATCGAGGAATGGCGATAGCGCCGCATCCCAATCCTTGAGATCAGGATAGACTTTGACCATCTCTTCTGAACCAGTGTTTGTGCCCTGCTCCTCTTGCGTTGAATGCTCTAGCAGTTGTTTGGCCAGATCCACCAGCGTTTCAACAGACACAGATGTAGAGGATGCATCTCGGAGCCCACGATGTATCAGATCAACAATTGATTGCTTTGACGCTGATTCTGCAGCAAGAAGAGTCCGAATCGAGGCATTCAAAGCAGTAGCAGCCTGCGCTATCTCATCGTCCGGGGATTCTGTTGCCAACAATAGACCTTGGAGCAAACTAGAACCATTTTGAGACGATAAATACGACGTCATGAAGGCAGGATTTTGTTTTATTACATGACGATAGCCTTCGAGCGCATATGGTGCTTGCTCGGACAGAGACAGTGATTGCGTCATCGACGTCAAGATGTCATCTATCGTCGAATCGGATATGATGTTCCTGGGAGACTGCAAAATATGCGTGAAGAAGTCCCAATCCGAATTTCCCTCTAAGGCTGCCATTGCATTCTCTTTGATATAAGCCTGCAGTTCTGGATCGTCGAAAGCAAGATCCAACGTTGGTGGTATCTTTGCCGAAGTCAACAGTGCATTGACCGCCGAAGACTTTGTTTGAGAATCTTCTGCAGCTAAAACATTCTTAAGCGACAGACTCCATGCTCTTTTGAACTCCGCTGATTCTGACATAGAGTAGAGAACCTCCACCAGGTAAGATGCCGAAGCCGAGAGAATCAGGTAGGGTAAATGATCTTTTATGAAGTTTTCAATTTTCTCCCTGCACCCTTGATCGGACAAAATGAGAGTGCGATTGCTGGTGAGGAACTGGGCTACGGCACCCGCGGCTCCATAAGGCTTCCCATTTCTGCGTTTCAATTGATCAAGTCCGGTGTCAATAATCGCGACGCACGTCTGGGTGAATGTTGACTTGAGAGGAGAGGGACGGTTGGCATTGAGGACATGTTTCTGTACTGTAGCCAACCGGGCAGCCCTTGCTATTAACGAGTCTTGGGACGATCGATAGTCTTTGGACTGCTCTGGGGCTGAAGTTCGTATGTCATTGACAAGAAGCTGCGTATAGCGTGGCCATTCTTCTTGAGCGACAATTGCCACGGGAGCACTACTCAGAGCCTTGGTTATGAGACTGTCAGACACGTTGTTGACAGTCCAGTCCGCGCTCTCTATGGTGGGTTGCAGAAATTGCGACACTAGCGGTAGAACCAGCTCTCGTGAGAGTCTCTGCTGCTCATCCTTGGATAAATCCTGGCAAATGATTCCAGTGATGTCCAGGTATGCGTCGTATGCGGTCTCCAGACTGGTTCGTGACTCATCCTTACGGATAATTCCTCCGTGGAGAGCATTGAGAAGTTCGGCGGCATCAGCGCCATTTGTAGGTAATACCTCCCTGGGTAGGAGTTTGAACAGGTCAACCAAACGTTGCCAGAATTCACGTGGCCCATGCTGTGAACCTTTCTTCAGAAACTGCCGCAAACGCCTCTCGACAGACGTTTTATTTTTGTAATGTTTCGTCCAAACAGTGGGATATCTGGAAGTCAACAGCACGAGGACATCGATGTAATCGTAAGCAGAGCCAGATTGGTCAGAGTTGAGGGCGCTACCAAGATAATTTTTGCAGATCACATCTAGATTGTCCGCAAGCGTATCTTTGATCGTGTATCAGCTGCTTGTCTCAACGCAGAGCTTGGGCACTCTCACCTGACTCCTTCTCCAGACAGACCTTAACGAAGCGATGAGCTGAGCGACGAATAGAAGCGTCTTGATGTGAAGCAAACTCCCACACTTTCGCGTCTTCTAGAGTGCTTGTGTAATCGGAATGGAACTTCGAACGGTCTTCGGCGCTCAGGTTGGACAGCAAGCTGCCGAGGAGGGAAAGGCAACCCGAGATGACCCTACTGTATTTCGCAGCAGCATCATCGGGGCTCTCCGTCCGATCATCACTCAATGTGTATGTTGTCTCCTTGTCTATGGCATTGCGGCAGTACTCCAGAATAGGTTGCTGATATGCCCTTCGAATATTTTGTATCTTTTCCGGAGTGTTGAAGACCAGCCGGAGGGAGCTCTGTGTTGCCTCTACTACGGAACGGTCTGTATCGTACAGTCCACATAGCCATGCGCCAACCGCCTTGGGCATGTGTCTCGCTATTCGCTTCCCCGCTGATGCCGCTATGTGACCGTGCAATGTATGTGCGTTTTGGCGGACAGACTTCGAATTGCTTATTGAAGTACGGGGATAGATTTCGATCTGCAATAATTTTGAATTACTATATGCCCTGTACACACATGCTGAATATGACGCACCCAGGCCTCCAAGAAACCTTCCTCAAGTGGACCTTCCAACGCAGAAACGTATGATTGAAGCTCCTCCAACGCCTTTGTCTTGGTTGTATTATCCTTCTTGGACAGATTGCGGAAGTACACGACGGCATTGGGATCTGAGAGATGTGATAGATCGGGAGGTTCGGTCACATAAGAGAGCTGAGACGAGCTGGTACCAAAAGCGGCATGAGAGGAAGTACGAAAACCCGCAAAGGCGGAGACGGCGGCGCGTGCGCTGCTGGCTTGCGCTTTGGACTGCTTTTTGCTCATGACAGGTATTTGAAAGAGTGTGTAGAAGTCTATGGCAACAAGGAGAGACGGAAGGAATTAAAAGCAATCGTATGTACAAGGCGTTTGCCTGGAGGGCGTCGTGGTGTAAGGATTAACTTACACGGTTCGAAAAAGGGCGCTGCTGGCCACCTGTGCGTCATGGCGGGGGACAAAGCTGCAGGGGCGGGGTGGAAGCGGTGCAACAATTTGCCGAGGGCTAAGCCATATCAGGCACTAGCGGCGATCGTTGACTTGAACTGAGAGGCAACAACGAGAAACAACAGCCAAACAACGCCTCCACAAACATTGCGGGCTGGTACCGCATTGAAGCCTACATAATGAAGTTCTACATAGAGTAAGCTGGTCCCTGTACTGAACTGCATTTGGCGGAATCCTAACATGCAGTCTCAGCGAGCTTCCAGTGCTTTTCCCCTACCCCAGGGTCTATCCAGAGCAATATGCCTACATGTGCGATCTCAAGCGGACCCTGGACGCGGGCGGCCACTGCGTGCTGGAGATGCCTTCTGGCACGGGTAAAACCGTGTCTCTTCTTTCGTTGATTGTAGCGTACCAGCAGTTTCACCCTGAAAAGAGGAAGCTCATCTACTGCTCACGTACCATGTCCGAGATTGAAAAAGCGCTCGCAGAGTTGAAAGCACTCATGAAGTACCGGACCGAGCAGCTGGGATATGAGGAAGAGTTCCGTGGGCTGGGGTTGACGAGTCGCAAGAACTTGTGTCTTCATCCGTCCATCAAACGCGAGAAGAGCGGAGCGGTGGTGGATGCGCGGTGTCGCAGCGTCACGGCTGGATTCGTCAAAGAGAAGAAGGAGCGTGGCGAAGACGTCGAGCTCTGCGTCTATCACGAGAATCTGGAGCTTCTCGAACCGCACAATCTCATTCCTCCGGGTGTATGGACCTTAGATGGCATGCTTCGGTATGGGGAGCAGCACAAACAATGTCCTTATTTCACAGCACGGCGAATGATGCAATACTGCAACGTGATCATTTACTCCTACCACTATCTACTTGACCCCAAAATTGCCGAACGAGTCTCCAAGGAGCTATCCAAGGACTGCATCGTCGTGTTTGACGAGGCTCACAACATTGACAACGTGTGTATCGAATCATTGAGCATCGACCTTACAGAAGATTCGCTACGGAAAGCCACTCGAGGTGTCAATAACCTAGATCGCAAGATAACGGACATGAAATCCTCAGACGCAGAAAAGCTACAAAATGAGTATGCCAAGCTAGTGGAAGGTCTCCGAGCAGCGGACGAGGCGCGTGATGAAGAAGCCTTCATGTCCAATCCAGTTTTACCGGACGACCTCCTCAAAGAAGCGGTTCCAGGCAATATTCGCCGAGCCGAACATTTTGTGGCATTTCTAAAGCGGTTCATAGAATATCTGAAGACACGGATGAAAGTGCTGCACGTCATATCAGAAACACCTCCCTCATTCCTGAGTCACCTTCGCGAACTCACATTCATCGAGCGGAAACCGCTCCGCTTCTGCGCCGAACGCCTCACCTCCCTCGTCCGCACCCTCGAACTTACCAATATCGAGGATTACCAACCCCTCCAAGAAGTCGCAACGTTTGCGACGCTTGTCGCAACCTACGAAACCGGCTTTCTGCTCATCCTCGAACCCTACGAATCCGCGACCGCGACCGTTCCTAACCCCATCCTCCACTTCACCTGTCTCGATGCCGCCATCGCCATTAAACCCGTCTTCGAGCGTTTCAGCTCGGTAATCGTCACTTCGGGAACGATGTCCCCCCTAGACATGTACCCGCGCATGCTCAACTTCTCCACCGTCGTCCAATCCTCCTTCACCATGACCCTCACACGCAAAACCTTCCTCCCGATGATCGTCGACCGCGGCAGCGACCAAAATCAAATAACCTCGCAATTCGAGCACCGCAACGACATGCCCGTGATCCGCAACTTCGGCAACCTCCTCATCGAATTCTGCAAACTGACACCGGACGGCGTCGTCGTCTTCTTCCCTTCGTACCTGTACATGGAATCCATCATCTCCATGTGGCAAGGCATGGACATACTCAACCAAGTCTGGAAACACAAACTCATCCTCGTCGAAACTCCGGACGCCCAGGAAACCTCGCTCGCCCTCGAAACCTTCCGCACAGCCTGCAACAACGGCCGCGGCGCCGTGCTCCTGTGCGTCGCCCGCGGCAAGGTCTCCGAGGGCATCGACTTTGACCACCACTACGGCCGCACCGTCTTGTGCATGGGCGTCCCCTACCAATACACGGAATCCCGCATCCTCAAAGCCCGCCTCGAGTTCCTCAGGGAAACGTACCGCATCAAGGAATCCGACTTCCTCTCCTTCGACGCCATGCGGCACGCCGCCCAGTGCCTGGGGCGCGTCATCCGCGGCAAGGACGACTACGGCATCATGGTGCTCGCGGACAAACGGTTCGGCAAGAAGATCACGCAGCTGCCCAAGTGGATCCAGATGGCGCTCGATACCAAGAATGCCAAGTTGAGCGTCGATCAGGCGGTGGCGCATGCGAAGGCCTTTTTGAGGGAGATGAGCGTGCCGTGGAGTCGGAAGGAGAAGGAGGGGGTCGCGAGTTGGGGGATTGAGGAGTTGGAGGCGCATCAGAGAAAGTTGAGGGAGCAGGCGATTGCGGGGACGGAGGATTCGAGGATGAGGGGTTTGGAGGGGAGGGCGGATGGGAGGACCTTTGAAGGGGCGGGCGCTGGGGTGGATGGTGGGGTCTCTGGGAGAGTGGAGGGGAGGGTGGTGGATGTCAGTGGGTTGGCGGACGACGAGTATGGTGGTGACGAGATGGATGTTGTTATGGCAGACATTCAGGTTTGAGTGGGCGGGTTGTCTCGAGATTGGGATCTGTACAGCATTTGTTTGAGTACCTAGCGATGGGCACATTGGCGGCGACACAGTATATACGTATCTTGATACGGGCGCAATGAATCATTCAAATTCATGTCAGTATAGCAAAATTCACGGTATAAGCAAAGGTGTATACGTGGTTGCTAGCTGTTGATTTGAACTAAGTGAATACTCGAAGGCACATGCTAGAGCACGCCCAACTCCACTAGGGACAACTGGCAGCCACTCCTAGTATGTACCATAAAGCCAAAAAACGCGTCATAAAACGATTGTGCCAGACTGTATCAAGGAATAACCCGTAGGAAACGCCATGAGGCTCCAAATGAAACTATCACACTTCCATATCCATGAACAACCAGCGAGTACTGGTGATCTCGTCCCCACCGCCGAACTCCTCAAGGGTCGTTAGCTGGAAACCAATCCAGCCAAGGTCCTTGGCTCGCGCCTCCATGAGAAGTGGATTGGTGCGGCGATCCAGACATGCGACAAGGCGGGAGCAGGAGAAGTAGGGGTTGTCACAGAGTTCGAGAAGAGCCATCAACCTGGAGACAAAGTTAGTAAGGGACGATGTAAGAGAAAAGAAGGGGTCACATACCCGGCCTTGAGATCGCCGGCAATGACAGACTGATCAAAGAAGACGAACATCGCCCTCTCACCATTCTTCTCAGCAACGAAACCCCTGAACTTATTCCCACCCACATAATCCCACATCTCAAGCCACGTCCTCACAGCACCAATCCCACACCCTTCTCCCAGTCCGCCGGCATCCATTTCCGGACTCGGCGGTAACTGATCCAACTTTTCCGGATATCGTCTCACATGGACACCATAGTCGGAGATATCGTTCGGAATCGGAACGTCGTCGATGATATGCATACCCGATACAAGCGAGTCCTGGCGCGCTGCGTTTCCCTCACCCAGAAATACAGCTCGCAGTGTCTCGCAGAAGAGTCTCTCACACTCTTCCGTAATGGTGTATGCAGCCCCCCCTCTGCGCGCCCGTCCGCTACCCTGAATCATGGCATTCTTGTTGGCGGCGTACGTGTGTCTGGCGGCGAGGGGGGGACTCTGCGGAGGAGATGGTATTCCCTGCGCACAATCAGTCTCTTGTTCAGGGACACTTCTGGTTCGTGCATGACACGAGAGGTATGTACTCACCGAGCTGACCTCAGGAACACCAATCGACCCCGCCGGCCCCCGTAGTGGAGTAGTGGAAGCCCTGGAGAGCCGTAGTGCGGGCATCTACGGCATAGCAGCTGGCGCTGACGTTGTGACTGACAACGCCATAGTCAGAGGTATAGTAGCAGTCTCCGTGGAAATTACTACTACTACTGTCATTATTACTGGTTGATGAATTCGCCATGGTTAGAGTTTGCCACGGTTGCGTCGGGTGTGGTGCCTCGGGGTGAATTTTGAAGAAAAGGAGAGTTTGGAGTAATGGAGTTTCGAAGGGAGCGAGGTCGTCAGGAATCAAAGCCGAGTGTTAGAAGAGGGACTCGTATGTGTTGCTAGATGTGCGGATTAAGCCCTGAAGCGGTGACCGACAGAAGCATGGCGCCGGAGCGGAAGTGGAGACGTTCAAATCCTTGTGCGGAGTGGGTCCGTGCGTTAATCCGTCTCAGACGACTTTGGCTTGGCGCTTGAATCTCAAGCTTGCCCAGCTGGAGGTGGGACGGTCGACGCCACGTGACATGTCGCCACTTCCAAGGTTCCACTTGTTTCTACTGTGGTTGCCAGGGGAAGTAGTCAATGTGGATCCTCAGAGCTGGCCCAAGCGTGAATTTTTACAGGGATAATTCGACCAATAAGGCTCCTCTGAGGTAATCAGAGGTACTGTTTCGTTACTTCGGAGTACTTTCCATGTTGTTCCATCACGACTCTTAATCCATCGCTCATCAATGAACTGATATGCTACTATGGAGGTCAATAACTCACTCCGAACATCTCAATCTATTGAATCTCAATCTACTGAATCTGAATACGCTGAATCCAATCAATCTCAGCCTCGTCACCGATACCTATCATGCGATGAACGGATCTGGGTCCATACACTTCGAGATATTGGATGGCAATTGGACGACATCGTGAAGATGCTCAACATCTCATGGGCTCAAGCTCAGTATGCTGCCTCCCATAGAGTGACTCCTAAGAAGTGCCCAGGGCATCCTCCAGTACTCAGTAAGAAGCAGATAGATGAGATAGAGCTATTCATTGTCTCTAGCAAGACTGGAAAGCTGATGAGCTATCTAGAACTCTCAGTACAATTTTCTGAGTTCCAGATCGGTCCCGAAGCTATCAGATCTGCCTTGAGACATAGAGGTTATAAATGATATGTCGCACACCAGAAGCCCCCTCTATCGGAGGCTAATAAGTGGGAGAGACTCCATTGGGTACAAGAGCATATAAATTGGACACGAGAACAATGGTGTTCAATCCTATAGACTGATGAGACCTGGGTTACGGGAGGCAGGCACAGGAAATGTGTAAGATTCCATGGATAATGGTATGTCCTCTAGGAATCTTGGTTGGTTCTCGGGGATGAACGATAGGGTTCTTTGCACAGGGATGATACCGGAGGTAACGGGTATTTGAAAACCAAGTGTACTAAGAAGTACTTGACTGAATTGAATATGATGAGCCATATAGGCTCATCATCTACTGTTATATACATGAGGTGCTCTCTTTGCTCCATAAACATGAGTAGAGCATTGAGAGCAGGTTGTATGCTCTTGCTCTGTTGCTCTCCTTGCTCCAGAGAGATCAGATGATCGCTGAGAGCACTCCACAGATAATACGTGATCATGTCATGCCAGCTACACTGTGCTCTGTGACCTTTCTCACTTAACTGAGAGCAATACTGGTCGGGTGGAGTCTAGCTTTTCTTGGATCGTTACAAAGCGCTGGGTGACCCGGAAATCCTGGGAGGAGCTTGACCCCATCTGTGTGCTTGAGAAACACTCTAGAAAGTCCAGTTGAATGTTCTGGGATTATTTTAGTGATAATAAAAAAGGCCCAGGGATCTTTTGGGAGAAAGATTGGGGTACTATTGTCAGATTTGATGGTATCTGAAGATGTCACAGTGACAGAAAGATTGATTGAAGATGGGTTGACTGATTGTATTCAGGTGTGTGCTTGTGTGAGTGAGGCTGAGGTCTGACACCGGTTTTGATGTTCCTTCTCTGGGCACCAAGGCTGTGCAGGGCACTAGCCACTGCAAAATCACTAGCCACATGTCCTCAGACAGTACCGGTACAGACAGTTTCTCCCAGTCCTCCTCTTCAGTCCTAGATGGGATGTCCATAAACTGGCTTACCATCTGACACACCCCCTCAGCTTGGAACCCATTGCAAGCTGGACCCAACAGCATCTCCTCTTCAGAGTAGCATGTCTTCCAACTTGCCTTGTACTTCATCCAAGTCTATCTCCTTCAGGGCACTTGAGTTCTTCACTCTTTCCAGTCCCAATTGATCCAAGAACCTGTTCCACTTGTTCCCAGGCAATACCTTTGTAAACCCATCAGCCAACATCCTTTCTGATTGCAGATACTCAATCTTGATGATCCCAGATGATATCTCTTGTCTCAGCCAGTGATTGTAAATGTCCACATACCTGAGCTTGGTCTGCAACCTTGAGATCTCTGCATTGAGGAGCCTGATAGTCTGTTGATTGTCACAATGGATGGTTATTGTCTGCTCTGGGAGTGGAACCTCCAGTTCCTTGAGGAGTCTTGAAATGAACATGGCTTCCTTTGCCACCTGTGAGAGTGTAAGCAGTTCAGCTTCAATGGTGGATGTGGTGACTATGTCTTGCTTGTTTGCCTTCCATGCAATAAGGCCATTGAACAGTTTGATTGTGTATCCTTGGGAACTTTTCCTATCCAGTGTATTATCTGCAAATGATGCATCACTTGCAACTTCCAAGGAATCACCTCCTCCCATCTTGAGACCAAGGTTCTTTGTATCAAGGAGGTACAGAAGGATGTGGTCTGCTCCATTTTGGTGTTTCTATCCTGGGTTCATTAGGAAGTGGGCCAGTCTGGAAGTTGCAAAGGCAATGTCTGGTCTGGTGGTGACTGTAGTAAACAGCAAGGATCCAATCTTTCTCTGATACTTATTGATCTCAGATGGTGTTGCTAGGCCTTCTCTTGGCTTGAGTTCAACATTTGCCATTGGGGTATCATGTCTGAGGTCTGTTCTATCCACCAGATGGCTGATCTTCTCAGCATACTGAGCTTGGGAGAGAAGGAGAGTGCACTCTTCATGGTCTCTCAGGACTTCTACACCAAGGAACCACTGAAGATCACTACCTCCTATAATGATATACTTCTCTATGAGTTTCCTGATGGATTCCTGAGCCTTCCTCTTCCTGGACTTGTGGAATGCAACAATGATATCATCCACATAGAAGAACAAAATGATTCCATCTTTGATAAGACAACATGGTTCATATTTCACTGTGTGGAATCCCATTTCCATCAGTGTCTTTGTCAATTCTCTCTGCCATAGCAGGAGAGAAATCCTGAGTCCATACAGGGCCTTGTTGAGTCTGAGGAGTATTCCTGGCTTCCTGTATCCTGGAAGCATCTGTATATAGACTTCTCTGTCCATGGATGTATACACAAAGGCATTGGTAACATCATATTGTTTGAGTTCCAGGTCAAAGTATGCTGCAATGGCCATCATCATCCTGAAAGATCTCCCTGCTAAGGTTGCAGCATATATGTCCTGAGATGTAATATTTCTCTGTTGATCTCCTCTTATAACCAGGTGGGCCTTGTATTTGTCCAGTCTGTGATGCTTATCAAATTTGTAGACATACATCCATATGCAGTCCAGGATTTGGTGACCAGCATCTTTCACTCCCTTGCTTGAGACTTCAGTCCAGGATTGTATGGGAACATGGGATCTGAGATGTGCTCTTTCTGCTTCCTTAAACTGTTCCCTGAGCTCATGGTCCTTGAGTTGCCAATGGTGCTTGGGTGGAGGTGGTAGTTGGTTCCTATGTGGTTTCACCCCCTGAGCTAACAACCTCTTCAAGTGTGCCTTGTCAATTGGTTTCCCTTCATGGGATCCAATATCTCCTGCTCGTATTCTAGCCATGAATGCAGCATGCCATGGTACCGTTTTAGCTGTGCTAGTATCCTGGAGTGATGGATGCTGTTCATCAGGTCCTGAGAGAAGTTGGGCCAAGAGTATCATGGGTAGTGGTGTATCAGGTGGAGTAGGATAAGGACCCATGATCTTTCTTCCTTGGTGGTACCCTGGTTGGTCTGGTTCTTCTTGGTTGTCCTGAGGAGCATCTTCAATGGTTTCATCCTCATAGAATGACTGGGTCTCTTGTTCACCTGATGG